>NC_065560.1:6102646-6296951 GCF_022605725.1 Anthonomus grandis grandis
TTAAATACTGAGCATAAGTGATTCACTTCGTGTAACCCGTAAGAAGTTACGATCACATCAAATTTCCTAGTAAAGTCAATAAAAGCACATTTATTGATCAAACTATTAAGCAGATACTGATAAGTAATTTATTAATGACAGTTCTATACAAAAATACGAATTTAAGCATTTTGTGGGTAGTCCTTTTAGGTTTTTTATTAATCATGCTGAATCACAAATTTCTTATTATTGTTTAAATTGCTGCAGATGTCGTTGACTTAGACATTTCTATTTGCTTACTTTAGATCATATATGAAAAATATACGTGAATGTAGAGAACTTCTCATATCTACTTATATCAGATTGGTTACTATTAATTTAGTAAAGACTATAATATTAAAAATTGTACATATTACCATCATTGGTGTGGTCCTAAAAATTTAAATAAACCTTAAGGTATTATCATTATTCTCTAAACACTATACCACACTTTTTTTCTGCATATTTTGAATACTGACCAAGAGTTAAGTTAAGCAAAACTTTACGCTTATCTTATAAATTCTTAATTTAAATTTCTCAAAAATACCTCAAAATGACCTAAAGAGTTAAGCCTATCCTCAAAAAATGCTTTAATTAGCTTTTGGAGTGAAAATGGTGGAAAGATCAATTTTCTGCTATGGTTCACTTATCTGGACGTCTAAAGGTTAGCATGCTCGTGCATCATCGGATCCAAAACAACTACTTATATATCAACGTTGGAGGTTCTGCTGGATATACCGCTAATCCATATATACGTAGAAGCAAAATTAAAAGCTGTCCAATATAGGCTCAAACAAGTCCAGAACCCCTTGGAGGGAAGGAATAAAAGCTGTAAGTTAAAAAATTGAGGAGAGTAAAGAGGTAGTCAAGTAAAGAGACAGTATCAAGTTAATCTATAACTATGATACTATCAAACACCATGATTCCTCAATAAAAATCACAAACAAATAGGGCTGGGAAGGTGGCCCTCTAATAAAAGGAGAATACTACAGTATTCTAGGTAGTTTAAGTATCATGAACACCATAAACTAACCATAGCGTAAACACCACGCCATGAAGATCATTATGGAAATGCAGAACTTGACAACCTACTAGTTACACTTTAAGATTCAAAACGGAGGAATGAGATATTTCCATTCATGAATTAAAAGATTCATAAAAATACATGCCTAAATTTACCATTTACCCAAAACTAAAAGATAATAAGGATAATATACGCTAAAGATAGAAACGGAGATCTGGTTACAAGTCACTGCAAATTAAAGAAACACCTGATAACCATAAAAATCTGAACAATAAAGCCAACTCTTGCATCCAAAGATCTCTACAGCTTCTTCCTTCAACTTCCTTCAATTATTTTCTGATTTTCATGAGATCATTACTTTTTTTTATTATTTTCCAACAAATTGTTGTTTTAAGGACTTCAATTACTTTTAGTACCAACTATTTGAATTATATCATTTTATATTTAAATATCTTAAAAACCATTTAAAGCAGCCACCTTTTTCTAGTTACTTATGACTTACTATTCATTTACTTGTAAACACTCTTCATTAAAATATTGTTTCTAAGTGATTCTTTTCGCTCCAATAAATTCAATGGATTATTTATTAAAGAAAAGAAGAAGAATAATAATAAGAAGAAGAAGAAGAAGAAGAATCAAAAAGAACTCCACCACCTTTATGGTCGAATATATCGCACGTTGTGGCATAATATACCGGTCGTACACGGAGCAAACTATCTTGAGGTCTCCACGCTCCGTTGGCTCGATACAACCGTGCTTACAAATTGTGTTCGCTCGCTTTATGTATACATGAACTATTGTTTATTATTTTTCAGCCTTTTCAGGCTTCGAATATGAATTATGGTCGTATATATGCCACATCCCGTTTGGTAATGAGGGAATATCATTACCGATTTAGTTCTCGAACGCAAATCGTAGATATACGAGGGTCGCTTTATTCGAAACTATTGCGGATGTGATACGTTTAGGTGGTGCTGGCTTATGATCAAATTTGTGATAGTTCTTGTTTTAAATTACCTTAAAAAAATTAAGGCTTGATCAGTTTTTTTTTATGGCTTTGTATCGAGCACATTTAGCCACAAGTTCCAAATGGAACAACGGTATTCATGTCACCTTTACACCTGTGTCTCAAATAAATTGGAAAAATTCACTCTCAATTGTAGTTTATCTCGAGTCTGTTATTCATAAAAGATTTAAATTAAAGAAAGTCAAACATATCAAAATGTTGCAAATAAAACTTGAATACAAGATTATGTTCTAATAGTCGAATTTACTTTAGTCTAATATTTGGATATTTTAATCCTCAAGCGTATCTTGACTTCTTCTACCCAAATGCTGTGTTAGGTATGGTGAACTCTAATGACTCATTTATTTAATATTTACCTCCTATATATGAATAAAGATAAGAAGCGTTGAGACATGAATTAAAAGTTAAGTTGTCTTAGATTTATCTTCAACGCTACATCTGATTTATTAACCCTTTAGAACTTATCAGGTTGTATCTGGGTGTTTTAAATTATTGGTAAATTATTATGCTACTTTTCAATAAAAGTGAATCATCACCATCCAGAAAATGACCAAAGTTAAGGAGTTAAATGACATTCACTTTATCTGCTTAATATCCCAGATAGCACTGTCTGTCCAATAGACATCCATAATTAGTCAAATTATTATCCAATTCATTGGACAGCCAATTTTGGATATCAATTATGGACTATTGATTTAGAATGTCCATTTGTATTCTGATTATTGTCCAATGTTGAAAGTATGGATTTTTTGAAAAAGCATTAAAATTGCTTTTGCAATGCTTGGTATTATAAATATAAGTTTTAACAATTAATGCTGCTTGACACGACTATATATTTATAAGAATCCTCGGACAGAAAATTAAATAAATTCATAATGTTGACAAATTGTCTATAACTTTTAGTTCCTCGAGCTGCTATTTTATGTTGTTTTCGTTATGTGTTAGAGCTAAAAGTATAAGTAGAATTTTCAGAATGTTTTTAAAACAACGGTTAATAACGGACGTTAATCCTAAATGGCGGATGTTAATTGGAAATGTAAAATGCTTCTTTAGTTATTAGTGTGCTGTTTTGTTCCTGTTGAGTGGACCTTTATTGAGTCTATAGGCCATTTTTTACCAGAGGTAAAATAATAGTCATTTAACATGCCAAAGGTCTATTATTAAAAAGCTAAGGAAACTATTTGTGTAACATTCAAGCATTTGAAACTTTTAATCGATTTATTTGTATTATTTTTTTTTTAATCTTGTCAGTTCCAATAATTAGGAAGAATAATTTTTTAAACAAGTGCTTATACAGGGTCCTGCAACAGTGCGTCGGTCTTCCATAAAGCCTAAAAAAATTAGGTTAAAATTTTCTAACCTCTTAAAAAAATTTTCGGACCTGATAGCGCATATCTGAAAAATATTTCGAAGTATACAGGGTGCTTCAAAAAAGTAGGGCGATATAAGCAGCATTTTTATTTAAATGGAATGCCATTCTTTTCATTTTATTTTTAAGACCGCCTTAGGCTACCTAGTATACGCCCTAAATATGGCTGCTTTGTCATGCGCAGTTTGACTACAATAATTTTTTTTATAAAAAAAATCTGTCAGTCAAATATCGGAGCAGCAGTTGGAATAAGTGAAAGATCAGTTCAACGAATTTTAAAAAGAAATCATTTTCATCCATACCACATCCATGAACATCAAGCTCTTTTTGATAGGGATATATAAAACCGCCTTGAATTTTGTACTTGGAGCAGAAATAAATTACAAAACGACCCCACGTTTTTTATTAATGTCCTATTTACGTATGAGGCAACATTTCATAAAAACAGATCAGTAAATAGACATAACTTTCATTATTATTCATCCGAAAACCCCCATTTTATGCGGCAGATCGACTACCAGCATACGTGGTCATTAAATGTGTGGAGTGGAATTATTGGAAGCACCATTATCGGTCCCTATTTTTTTAATGGTCATCTCAATGGAGAAATGTACCTTCAATTTTTATAAAATGAACTACCTAGATTACTTGCAAATGTTCCATTAATTACTAGAAACCGAATGTGGTTTCAACAGGACGGAGCTCCTCCACATTTTTCTCGAAATGTCACTGAATATTTAAATGTAACCTTTAAAGAAAAATGGATTGGAAGGAATGGACTTATTAATTGGCCAGCCAGATCACCTGACCTAACAAAATTAGATTTTTTTTATGGGGTTTTGTAAAAGAAATTGTTTATAGTAGAAATCCACCTACAACGGCAGTAGATATGGAGCAGAGAATACGGGATGCGTTTGCTTAAGTAAGTCCACAAATGCTACATGAATTAGAAATAAGTTTTCAGAAACGTAATAATTTATGTTTTGAACAAAACGGAGGACATATTAAACACTTAATGTAATAATAATAAAATGATAATTATTTTTAATATGCTTGTTTAATTATTATCGTGAATATTTTAAAAACGACTAAAGATAGCTAATATGTTTACATAACAAAAAATGTTCATGTATTAAATCTTTATTAAATGGATAAAAAAATATACAGGGTGTTCCATTTAAAAAAAAAGTGAAAAATTGAGCTTTTAATTTCGTAAAATATGATTGCTAATTACGAACACTCTGTATATGACAGAAGAAGACAACTTAAGTCAAAGTAATTCTCCATTCTTCTAGAATCCCAATTAAGTCCAATATTGGAATTGAATTAACATTTCTAGTATCAAGATGAAATTAAATAATGTAAAGAATTTTTGTTTTTTTTTTTTTAAAAAATTATTGCAGTCAAACTGCGCATGACAAAGCAGCCATATTTAGCGCGTATACTAGGTAGCCTAAGGCGGTCTTAAAAATAAAATGGCAAAAAAAAGAATAGCATTCCATTTTAAAAAAATGCTGCTTATATCGCCCTACTTTTTTGAAGCACCCTGTATACTTCAAAATATTTTTCAGATATGCGCTATCAGGTCCCCACATTTTTTTAAGAGGTTAGAAATTTATAACCTTATTTTCTTAGGCTTTATGGAAGACCGACGCACTGTATATCCAGGACCCTGTATATCCATAAGAATATCCCAGAAATCAATAGTTACAATATTTTAACCACTAGAAATCAAGGTATTTACTTGCCACTAAGAGACAAATTATTTTATTTCTTCCAGGCACTCCAGTGAGAAAAATAGCAATATCTTTATTTTCAGTATATGAATTTGAGCAATTTTTTGATCAAGTGCTAAAATAACCATTAGAATATCTTAGAAATCAATAGCTACAACATTTTAACCACTAAAAACCAAAATATTTACTTGCTATTAAGAGACTAATTATTTTATTTCTTCCAGGCACTCCAGTGAGAAAAAATAGCATAATTTTTATTTTTAGTACATGTATTGGAATAATTTATTGATCAAGTGCTAAAATAACTGTAAGAATATCCGAGAAATCAATAGTTATAATGGTTAAGTCACTAGAAATCAAGATATTTACTTGCCACTAAGAGACAAACTATTTTATTTCTTCCAGGCACTCCAGTGAGAAAAATAGCAATATCTTTATTTTCACTATATGAATTTAAATTACTTTTTCAAAAAGTGCTAGAATAACCATAAGAATATCCCAAAAATCAATAGTTATAACATCTTAAGTAGTAGAAATCAAGATATTTACTTGCCGCTAAGAGACAAATTATTTTATTTCTTTCGGGAACTCCTGTGAGAAAAATTACAATATCTTTATTTTCAGTATATGAATTTGAATAACTTTTTTGAAAAAGTGGTATAATAACCAAAAATCAATAACTACAACATTAAGCTTCATTTGGTAATGAAAAATGTCACTATTATGCTTGTCAAAGATCGCTTTTCAATAGTTTTCATGGGTTTACCGAGACGTGGCTAAACAATAATTTATCTGTTGATGCACTGAATTATCCCTGGGTACTGTTTTTATCACAAGGATTGATCTGGTAGAGGTGGGGGAGTTGGTGCCTATGTAAAATGTAATCTAAAACATACAACTGTTGATTTTAATTTTCAAACATCTGATCAACGAGAATACATATTTTTAAAAATTACACTTCCAAATAAAAATATAATAATTGGAGCTTTTTATCGACCACCTAACACAAATATAAACAATATGATAAATGATTTTGAAAACATAATATCTGAGACATTTCTTCCAGCGGATATACTTTTGTACCTGGGAGATTTTAACATCAACTTTTTAAATTTATCTAATCCTATACTGGATACTTTTGAGTCTTATGGTCTACAACAGCTTATAAATGAGCCTACTAGAGTGACGGAGACCTCAAGCACTCTTATTGATCCTATATTTATCAATAATTTTGATATAGTAAAACAATGTGGAACGATATCTTCAAATGCAATTTCTGACCATAATTTAGTATGTCTCTTAATATTAAAAAAGCACCTCCTAGAATATTCTCTTTTAGATCATTTAGAAATTTTAATCAACTAAATTTTGAAAATGGTCTTTTAAATATGTCGGGGCATCAAATTTTATAAGAAGAGAACTTAGAAAGTAAACTAGAACTTTTCAACCATTTCATTATAGAACTTTTTGATAAACATGCTCCCATAATAGAGGTCCGAGCAACAAAACCAAAAGCTCCTTGGTTAAATGATGAAATTCGTCACCTAAAAGGATTGAGAGATTGAAGTTGGCAAAAGTACAGAAAAACTAGATCGGACGCTGACCATTTACTCTATAAAATATTCGTAGCCAGACATTATCTGCCACTAGAGCTTCAAAAAAGAGATATATTATAAATACTTCTTAATAAAACAATACAGCTAAACTCTGGAAAACTCTTCAAGCTTTAAATGTTCGCTCACAAAAAAAACACCAAGTAACCTCTCAAATCCTAATGAAATTAATAGTTATTTTACATCCTTTTTGCAACCCAGAAATAAACTACAAATTTTCTTTAGCTACAATAGATGAAATACACTCCGCTCTACATAACATCCGAACTAACGCTGTTGGTACAGATCAAATTAATGCAAAAATGCTAGCCCTTTAATAGATCATATAATTTTACACATTGTTAACACGGCCATAAAGAAGAAACAAGTCCCAACAATCTGGAAAACTGCTCTGGGAATCCCACTACCAAAGAACAGTCAGCCCTCCCATTTTTCTGAGTTGAGGATCATAAGTATTCTTCCCACCCTGTCAAAAATTTTTGAGCGAAACCTTTATAACCAAATATTCACTTATTTTAATGTTAATAAAATCCTGCCTGATAATCAATGTAAATTTCGAGAGAATTTTAGTACAGTATCTGCTTTAGCATCTGTGCTTGATGATATATTCAGGGCCTGCGATGAAAGCTACATAAATATTTTGGTACTTCTAGACTTCTCCAAGGCCGTTGATACTCTGGATCACCGTCTCCTATTAGCTAAGCTAAAATATTATGGGTTCGACGCGGACTCTGTTCAATTAATTAACTCATTTCTAAGCAAACGGTCGCAAAAGGTGGTCTATAACAATATTACGTCGAATGCATTGGATGTTCTGTCGGGTGTGCCACAAGGAGCTATTTTATCACCCCTTCTATTTATTATTTACACCATTGATATAATTCTCGCACCTAAATACTGTAAAACACAAGCATACGCGGATGACACACAAATCTATGTCTCTTTTGATTATAACAAATCGCAAGAAATGGCCGATAAAATAAACGCTGATCTTCAGGTAATTAAAGAATTATCTGCTGAACATAACCTAAACTTAAATTTTGACAAAACTAAACTATTATGTATTGGCAGCAAAATCAAAGGAAACTCTATTAAAAACAACTTAAAATTAAAAATAAATGATACTACATTAAAATTTGTATCCAGCGCAAAAAATCTTGGCTTAACTATCGACGAAGATCTCATAAATCTGAGATCTTGCGCGTGCACACGTTCAGAATATAACAAGAAAAAGCTTCTGTGACAAATAATTTTATTTCTTCCAGGCACTCTAGTGAGAAAAATAGCAATATGTTTATTTCCAATGTATGAATTTAAGTAATTTGTTTGACAAATGCTAAAATAACCATTAAAATATCCCATAAATCAATAGTTACAGATTTTTAGCTATGAGAAATCAAGATATTTACTTGCCACTAAGATATAAATTATGTTATTACTTTCAGGCGCTCCAGTGAGAAAAATGGCAATATCTTTATTTTCAGTATATGAATTTGAATCAATGTTTAAAAAAGTGCTAAAATGACCATCAGAATATCCCAGAAATTAATAGTTCCAACATTTTAGCCACTAGAAATCAAGATATTTACTTGCCACTAAGAGGCAAATTATTTTGTTTCTTCCAGGCACTCCAGTGAGGAAAATAGCAGTACCTTTATTTCCAATGTATGAATTTAGAGAATGTTTTCGACAAGTGCTGCCATTAGAATATCCCAGAAATCAATAGTTACAATATTTTGGCCATAAGAAATCAAGATATTTACATGACACTATGCACTCCAATAAGCAAAATATCCAAATCTTAATTTTTAGTGGATGAACTTTGGTAACTTGTTTAAAAACTGTTTAACTTTTTTTAGTGTATTAATTTTAACGATTTTTTCAAAAAAGTACTAAAAGGGCTATTAGAATAACCCAGAAATCAATTATTATAATATTTCAGCCACTAGAAATCGAGATATTCAGTTACCAATAAGAGTCAAATTATTTTATTTCTTTTAGATACTCGAGTGAGAAAGATGTCAATATCTTAATTTCTAGCCCATGGATTTATTTATTTTTTATAAAAAGTGCTAAAAGTGAAATTAAGTTAGAATTATAAGAACCCGACAAAGACGGCTCTAAATTGAAATGGCGCCAACGTGCAAACAAATGATAAAAGTTAATAAAAAAAATTGTGTTTACTAATTTAAATATTTTTCTTTTTTTTTCTTAAATTTTAATTGAGTATCCAATAGCTTAAAGGGTACTTTGAAATAAACTGCTCCTATTCCTTATTTCTTTATTTGGCATAGTGCTAAATTTATTTACCATACCAATTGATAGCTTCTAGATTTATAATCAAAGTGTGATAAAGAGTGCAATATTATATTGATGATTTTTATCTTATGATATTTTTAGATTACTGTGGTTATTGCAGTTGATTTATAAAACAGGGTATCACAAATGAATAGGAGAACAATATTGGTGAAACAAGATCACCAAAACCTAGTATGTGAATCTGGATATCTTAAGCAGATAGAAGCAGTAACGTTGTGCAAAGCCAGGAGGCTCCGCTGTCCATTTTAGGAGTATATAGGGTTCATATTTCATAGCTATGATACGAAAGTTGAAAGGACGATTCCTTGTTTTAGGAAAAATAAAGATTCCATAAGCCGAAGTGTTCCGGAAGTTCAGTAGCGGCTCAGTGGAAATATGTGTAAGGAACATAGGGAATTTACTATGATAGATCTCTTAAAAGGAATTCACTGTACGAAAAAACTATTTAAATACTATTATATTGTCAAAGTTGTATATGTCCAGGGTCATATTTTGTTGCATCCTAGTTTTTCTCAGTCTTAAAACATGCCTATAATTTTGTTTTATCCTCGATATTATCAATCTTTACTCCTTCCATACAAATCTGATTGAGGTCTTGATTGAATTTTC
Source organism: Anthonomus grandis grandis (assembly GCF_022605725.1). Taxonomy (NCBI): domain Eukaryota; kingdom Metazoa; phylum Arthropoda; class Insecta; order Coleoptera; family Curculionidae; genus Anthonomus; species Anthonomus grandis. The sequence goes on from NC_065560.1 coordinate 6,112,362, forward strand.
AACTCTTTTCCTAGCAATTACCTAATGATAAACAAAGCTGGATCTATTTGCTCTAAAATCGATCGACTTTTATTTAGATTTTAAGTTCTGTGGTGCAAGTTCCTAAGATCGGTACTGAATAATCTTGCTAGAAAAGGGTTTCTATTAACAATATAAAGGAAAGAAATTAAAACATATATTTTTGTTGTATAACAGTTCAAAAATGACCTGGACCAAAACGATTTCTGAGTTATATTTATGTTAAAACTATGCACCAAACCTGAAAACCACTTCATCATACAATTAAGGCGAATGCGATAATCGTACGTTCAGGGATCGCCCTCTTAATAATTAACGAATTACCAGTTCAGGAACTGACTATAAAATTTGATACGGCTGCTTAAGTCGTCCGTACAATACTCGCCCACTAAATGTAAGAAGAAGAATGCAGGAAGAGTTACCTCGTATATGTGCGGACGACTCAACTATAATTTCGCCTTGGAAAACTAGTACGCTATATCTTGTAAATTATAGGGGGTGATCCGGTGCTTTATTTACATTCTAATAAAATTATATTGGCGTAATGAAACATGTGTATGGGTATACGAAGGTTCAAATGGGGCCAAGCGAGATGAGCGGTATTATTTGCTCGAAAACAAATAGTTTTGTAATCATCGTGTTTAGGGATGGCGAAGTTGAATTTGTATTCATTGACAGGGCATCGTATAATAAATATTTAATTCATTTTAAGAAGATTTTATAAGGATTTTCTTAATTAACCGTTTTGGGTTTCAATTAATGTTTTAAAACTCCCAGTGCAAAAGTTCAGACGAGTTTTGAAGCTCGCTATCAAATTATTTGTGATTTATTTTAAATTAAAACTTAATTAAAAACATCCAGCTTATTCGTGTTATTTAAGCAAAATATCCTCATGTTTTTAATGAAATTTTGACTGCCCAAGATTATGTAAAAATTTTACAAACATATGTTGCACCATTTTTGAAAAATTTACCATTAGCAAGAGCTCGAAACACGTATTATCAGCAAGACGGTTGTCCTTCGCACAACGCACGAATTACGATTGATTTTTTAAATCAGGAATTAAGGGATCAATGGATTGGTAATAGGGGACCTATATTGTGGCCTGCTAGGTCTTGCGACCTAACGCCGTTAGATTTTTTTTACGGGGGAAATTGAAGGATTTAGTTTTTAAAGGATGAACTATCGAAACACGGGAAGAATCGCAAGTAGCGACTAGGCAAGCTTTTCGTGCTATTAGACCACTTGAGCTTAAAAACGCTTGTAAATCAGTTAGAAAAAGGTGTTTATTATGTATTCGAGAAGGAGGTGTTCTGTTGGCTAATTACCGAAATCGACCAATTTCAAGAAACGCCCCCTAGCGGCCAAACAGTTTGACATAGTAAAATTTTGATAACTTTAATTTTTTTTTACAAAATTTGAGCTCATGTCATCGAAGTCAATTTTTTTCTATCTGTTCGAAAAATACGAGTTTTGTGTTAAAACAGTCGAAATCGTACCACCCTGTTTACCCTGTATTTGTGTAAAAGAAGCTGAAATTGCCTTTTATTCCATGGAATTTTGTTTTTGTTTTTTTGTTATTATTGTAATATTGCATCATTTTTATGAAATAATAAAAGTATTATTATTATTATTATAAAATGACTTTGTTATCAGAAGTTATTCCTTTAGAAGTTCTAATGCTACAGCATCTACTTATAAGAATTGTTTTCAAGTGAATGAGAGAATTTTGATTAAAAGCTTAATAATTTTTTTTTTTATTTAATTCCCTGTGCGCCTGCATTTATTCAAATGATTACAACGTTTCATGCGGTATTTGAGCTAAAATCGCTTCCTATTTAGAAATACATTAAATATATTATATTATAAGCAATCATCTTTGAACTGTAACAATAAAATAAACCGAATCACTTAAGCGGTTGAAAACCAAAACAGATGCAACGCAAGGAAGGAACTGGTCAATTAAGTAAAACAAAAAAAAAACTTTTCTCATTTGTGGATCAATATCGGATATCCCGACACGCATGGAAGCAAAGATCAATTTTTCTTTGCATTCAACCAAAAAAATCCACCTGTTTTATACGCTGGCCGTAGCCTGGTAACCATCAAACCGAATCATTATGATTTAAACCACTAAAAACTAATCGAAATCCAAGAAAGCGAGTAGAGTGTGGAGATGACATACGAAATTTATTTGAGAGAAACAACGCACCGAGTCATCCCGAAGCAAGAAAAACTCCATTAAATTTAATTCGTATCTCTTTTGATCAGTGGCCTGGCGAAGCGTATAATGATCGTCACACATAATGCACTCACGTACATGTATGTTATTTCTGCCCTGGTTTTTTTTTGACAGCCATTCACAGGAAAGGCTTGAAAGAAACCTATATAGGTTTTTTCTGTTGCCATTATGTTATTTTATTCCGAGAAGATTCTCCTTTTTATCGATGCATATCCGCAGGATGCTTTTTTTAGGACCCAATTACATTCGTAACTTGGATTTAAATCGATAATTAGGTTACGAATTAAAGACTTTTAAGCGCAATTAAAATGTCATGCACAGAAAGAATATAAATAATTAAGTTTTTCTAGGCACTTCTTATTTTCAGAATAAAAATCCAGTGGCTTTAAATCCGGCGATCTTGCGGGCTATAGGTCTTACCGATCCTGTTGTTCGAGAAAAACTATTAATTAAATGCTCGCGTAGATAATGGAATTGACAATTGAGGCGTGTTTTACAAAAAACACATATGTCCAAAATCCAAAATTTTCAGGAAATGAAAAAAACATTTTATTTTAAAACAAATTCATTTCTTCATATTTTTTTATTAATTACAGCGTATATTAAGCTAATATATTTAATTCTTGTTTAAAAAAATATAATTCTAATATATTTGTCAAAAATTTGAAAAAACTGTTGGACAAAAAAGTTAAATAAGAAAAAACATACGTTTTATTTAACAAATTTAAACATAAGATAAATTCTAAACAAGGATTAATTTAATAGTTTGTAGTAAATTAATCTTCACATCCACTACTATTATTATCTTCTTCATTAATGTCCATGTTATCAGGGTAAGTATTATCCAGAATACATTCATAGTAGTTTTTATTAGCTACAACACGTAGTAACGGTAACAGTGATCTTAAATTCTCAGCTTTATTTGAAGCAAACGGACGAGGTTCCTTGTAAAGCCTTTCCAGTTGGAAGTTGCATGATAAATTTGCTTTGGCCACAATACTGCTTCTGAATGGGCCACTGTATGAATCCTTTAAAAAAAGTAAAGATGTTTGGTTAGTTATTTTCATAATCCTAATTTTTTTAATGTTGATAGCTAGCTTTGGAATTTTTAGGAAAAAGTTGCAGGTCGCAGTTTTTATATCAAAAAAATCGTATTGCTTCATTTTTATCAAATTAAATTGGTTAGGTTTCATTCTGGCATTTAAAATGATATTATCCCAATCCTCTGTTCTCTCGGCTCTCTCCAGGCGTCTTTTCTTTTTCTCTATCAGGGCAAAATCCGAATCGTTTGGCAAAAAGGAATGACCCCTCATTGGAAATATGTATTCTACTGAATCAACGATTTTTAGAATATTGACCAAGGTGTACAAAAAATGAGCCATTACAATTATTTATTACGTAATTTTTATTTTGCCCTGGGCAACCGTTACTAAAAATAACCAAACTGCGGTTATGGATGTGGTTTTTAAGAAAATGCAGTAACATCGAAGTGACTTCATTGGCACCCTTTTTGGCTTCATTTTTAAGATAAGTGTACATCCAAACATTATCAGTTCCAAGGTCATGTATACCAAAAACAGTATACCAAAGTTTACGGCTATAAAAACAGGGTTAGATGGTATGTGAGGAAGGGGCAAATTTTGCATAAAATCAAAACTAATACACATTACTTCTCCAGCTTTTGCTTTGATTTTAAATTTTCGTTTTAGGTCAAAAAAAGCTTCAGCTTTACGAAGGTGTATCTCCTATTCTAATTCTAATCTATTTCGTTCTTCTATGCTAAGATCTATACGGTTTAGTTGCTGAGCAAGTTTGTCACATTCTGAACAAGTGTCAGATCTTGGAAATCCAAATTTATTGTTAAAATAGGTCTTAAATACTTTCCAGTAACTTTTATATTATAACGTTGTAGGAACATTCTATGCATATCCCTTAACGTAAGAGATTCTGGTAAATAGGAACAGTTTGGATTTTTACGACGTGAATAATGCGAGCGTCTAGTGGAAAATGATTTTATATGGATTTTAATAAGTCCTGTAATGTGATCTGGAGTTTTTGTTGGCCTATTTCCATGTATTCCTCTTTTGTCGTTGAGAGAAGCTCCAGTAGTCATAAGGGAATCTCGAATTCGCTTTAAACGAGCATCTTTAATGCCATATAGGCTGAGAAAAGCTTTCTTACACACTTTTATTTCAGATTCATCCACCCTTATTTTGTAAGTAAAACTAGCACCGTGCGTTTTTTTATTTATTTCAGATCGGGGACGTCTTCTAATAATATGGTTCATTGATATGAGACCAGTTAAATAAGAATCTTGATTATTTTTGTCAGTCATATTATTAAACTGGGTAAGAATGGCAATTCTTTTTTCTTCAGCAACTTTGGAAAAACAGGAATTTTTGCAACTATAAAAAAATATTTTTTTAATTAGAAAACCCACACTTAAAAAATATACCCTCTAACATACCTGCATGCCTCGCCAGTTTTATGCGCTAAAACACGTTTGCCCTTGGGATTTATGTGCTCTTCACCACGAACTTTTAACTCTTTGATCACTGTTTCCTACTTTATTTTCTTTGGCTTTTTTGTAGGCCAATTAGTTAACACTTCTTCACGATCTTGCATTTTTTTAAGTGTAATTTTTGAGCAAGAAAACGCAAATTCTAACCTCCAGTCACGTCTGGTTTATAGACAAAACAATAACAAACTGACTAATAATTCGAGGTTTTACGATAAAAAGCACACATGTCCTATCCTGTCGCACGGACTAATGGTGTATTTGGTGGGAAAACTATGGACATGTGTGTTTTTTGCAGAGTTATCGAATTTTCAATTAGCTCTATCTTAGTACTTGTGCCGTTTTTGTAGAATCTTATTTTAGGATATTAAAAACATCATATTTTTAAACTAGTTGGTGCCACTAGCTCAATTTCGTTGATTTTGGACATGTGCGGTTTTTGTAAAACACGCCTCAATTGTTAACCTGACTGGCTTTTATAAATTTAGATTCTTCAAAACAGTTCTTGTTGGTATAGGTGATAGTTAGGTAAGTTACGCTTAGAATTTGATGCAACATTGCAGTGTATGTAAAAATTACAAAAATTTAAGCTATTTGACATGAATTTCCCTTACATATCACAAAGACAGAAGAAGCAAGATTATCTAAATTTGATTGCTCCCCAAAATAATATTTGTAAAACATGGTCTAAACTTCGGAATTTAAATATGCATATCTCATATTCAATAAAGAAGGACTTATTATTTTAATCCTGATGCTATTAACACTTATTTTGCCCAATTTTTTCAAATTATAAATAACAACTATAATAAAAAAAGAAATTTTTGAGATCAGGGAAACGTTCGGTACTTGCACTGCTTGATTACTCAAAGGCCTTTGATACAGATGGTGAGTCAGCTTCTTTGATTGGCTCACATATATCTTATATATTACAAAATTTGCTATGAAGATCAATTGTACTTGCTGAAGTCTCTAGCTCTTTAAATGATAAGCCAAAATTATTATGCGAGTTATCTGATGGACGTAATTACACCTAAATTCGAAAAATTGAACTTAATGGCTTTTGAAAATAAAAAAGGAGTTTAGCTGGTGAAATCAAACACCTACATACCCAGATAATGCCCTTTTAAGCCATTGGATATCCAGTAAATGTTTAGGCTCCCTATCCTTAAATGATTTTAAAAAAAAATTCAAATAAAGCTTGTCCTAAACTCCTTAACTTTTGAGCTACAGAGTGTTGAAAGTTTGTTTTTTATTCTTTGGATCAAATTTGGGAGATGTCAAATTATGTAAAACTATTTAATATTTAAGTACCGCTAGACTTTTAGTCTTAAAGTTATAAGAGTTATACTGTAATAGTAAAATAATGTTTATGTTTTAACAAATGTTTATAGTATACATATATTTAATTCTTTATTAATAAAAATATTAATCGCATGTCAGACGAAAAATTAAAATTTGTCTTAAATTAAATGAAAATTATAAAAATTATTTTTATTTTACGGATACCAGTGAGGTACATAATATTTTTCAAAAACAAAAAATGTTGGTCTACGTTCCTGTACGGACGCCACAAATTATATTTTTCAAAAATCTCCTATATCAAAAAATGGCTTTTGATTCTCAATGGGCGTGTGCTAATTTTCAGAAACATTTTTAGGAAATTAATAAAGTTATGATCAAAAAAACCATTTTTCTAAATTTAACACCGTTAGCTTAAAAGGTTCAGGACATAGCTTTATAAACTCTTTTTCTTAAAATCACCTAAAAATTAACATACTTAAGGATCAGTTTCTTATTCTGTACACCCTGTATAATTTATTTGGAAATTTAGAAATAATTAGCCAAACAAAAAATTAATATTGTTTAATCCACATATAATAAAATTTAAATTTTAGAGCGAATACTTCTCAACTAATTTAAGAAGAATCTTATTCAAACGTTTGCACCTAATAACAACAAACTATTGTTAAAAAGACTATATAGCAGTCATAACGGCAAAGGTAATAAAACTCAGGTACCACCGAGATTTTATTATGGTATTTTCTTTGCAATATGCCGGAGTTTCCAAAACCTCTACGTGCACATCTTCAAAAAAAGTGTATCTTTTGTAATGCATGTTAAAATTCCAAACAGATGTTGCAGTTTCGGTCTTAATAATACACCCATATTGTAATATTAAATACGTTTCAGCAAATCTTATAGGCTTTCTCATAAAAGTATCTTTTATATGGTGGACACACGTAAAGTTTCACGCAAAAATCACTTTCGTTTTGCTTGGTTTGATCTTGTTTTAGAGATATTGCAAAAATTCAATAATTTTTATTAGCAGGATTTTTGCAATGTGTTAATTTTAAATATTTTGTAAATAATGTCGAAAACAATTATTATTAAAAACGTGACTTTTTTTGCTCAACCGTACTACAAGATTTCATGTAATTAGAGTACTTGTAGACAGAAACCTCAAGTTGAATTTTGACAAGAATTACAGAGTAAATAGTAAGCACATTTTTTTTTGTAACATGAGTGGACACTTCCAAGGTATTAAGAAAGTTGTAAAACGCTTTAAATAAAGGTTGAATAATAAAATTCCTTAGTACTTTTTATGACTGCTTTGGCTTTACGGCATACACCCAAATTATATGGGCTCATTTTTTTTTCTACGACAAAACGCTTAGATTGGACGTTCTTATCATTTGGGTTATATGGGGTCCAAATAAATTTAACATTATATTACATGATTATTTTTACCATTTCTACTTTATATTATGTTTTTTTTCTCATCACTTTGTTCATTCAAACAGTCACATTGGGACCCTGGGAACAGTGTACCCAGAGAATATGGAAGGAGGGAGTTAGGAACTAACCCCAGGTTTCCTTGAAACCGGAACAGGGGGGTTAGCGACTGACCCCAGATTTTTGTGTGTGTAGGTGCTTTTTTTAAAGTAATAAAATCAATGATCTTATTAAAAAAAAATAAATTTTAATTTTTTTAAAGACTTTAATAAAAAATAAGTGTGCAAAAAAACTAACTATTTTTGCTCTATCTACACCTCTACTAGGTCTATATCTACTCCTAGATTTTTGTATGAAAGAAGATTGTGGAGTGCTTTCTTTATCATTTTTTATTTTGATTAAGATCTCGCGGAATTCTGTTGTTCATAATTGTCCCTGTTTCCAAAATTCCTTTTGTTAGTAAATGATCCAGTAGCTTGACTGAAGTAAAGTAACGATCAAAATAAATTATGTGCCCTGGCGACAAATCTTCTGAAAGCTTCTTTACAACCGATCCACCTATTCCCAAATTTTGATCGGGAGAACCATCTGGCCAAGTTTTTGCACCTTGATAAATCATAAAATTAAAAACCAGTCCGGAAGGTGTAGCTAAAACAAAATTTTTGAGTCCTATTAGATTTGGCTTGTTTTTAACGTACTGTCGGAGAGCAGTAGTGCCTGTGAAGGAAATCATCTGCTCGTCAATGCTCAACTCTTTACTCCTTGGTAAAGTAATACACTTTTTACGAATCGCATCGATGATAGTTTGAACTTTCCATAGCCGATTTGACTGCTTTACCTCATTTGAAACACTAAAATTGTTAACAACATGTAGAAAATTTGTTAATTTCAAAATACGGTCTTTAGGTAGCTGAGTAATGCGAGATATTTCAATTCCCTTCATAAAATACAACCGCAGCCGTGGAAGTCCAAAAATGCCCATTAAAATATGCATTCCAGTCAATATTCGATATTCTTTGGCTGTTGACTTTAGTTTTTTTTTTCATTTGCTTGCATGGCACGAATATTACTTTGTTCTGATAAATTTTCCAAAAAATAATCTGGAAAGTAATCATAAAAATAGTTCAGGGGTGTCCAATACTCATGATCATCTTGTAACTGCCATTCCGGATTAAGGTAGACATCTTCTCGACTTTCAAAAACATTTTTTTTCCATTTTACTTCTGCGGTTTTATTTTTTGTTTGCTGTTGGAGAACCTGCTCTCTTATTCTGGATAAGGGAACATTATCGTCATCAGACTCCTCTTCAATGGTATTGAAAACCGAATCTGCGTCTGCCGGCGCCGGCTCGTCGTCTTCATTATCATTTGCCTCAATTGATTCACTGTTTTCGGCGGTGATTTCCTCATCACCATTTTCGATAGGCCAAATATTCAAGAGGCTTTTAACCTGACAAAACTGTAAAAAAGTTTTTTAATCCCGAATAATTTACTAAATAGACATCTTTGAGGCTCTAGAGTCAACATCTTCAAAATGCGGTATAAAAGTGAGATGCCGGTCAAATAATATAACCAAATTAGAAATTTCAGGTTTCTTTATAAAGAAAACATAATTAATTTGACAGTTCAATAGTATGGGATTTTTATTTGTATATTATGACATAACGAAGCGTTTAGATACCTGATTTAAATCACACCACTAACTACGCTCATATTATCCTGTAAGAGGGAACAGCCTTCAAGTAAGGTAAAAAAGTACTCCTGAAATTAGAGTAAATTTAACAGACTAAATTCCTTGATCTCCAGAAATTGTTTTTAATTTGTCAGCTAGAAAACCTGTATTATAAGAATCTTAAAAAATTAATGCATAAACAACGTGTTTATCATTGATATATAGGTTAGTTAGACTCTTTCAATAATAGCTGCACACATCTGCCGAGAAAAACAACAAAAATTCAAAAGAAATACAGGATCGGCCTGTGAAACATCCAGGCTGGTCGACAGATAGTCGATAACGATTTTTTAAATTTGTTCAATAAAAATTTAACATTTTTGTTAATTTTAAACTGTTGATTCTTGATTCAGCTGACGCTGGTTATATACGAGTGTTTCATATCTCTGAAGTAACTTTTTATATTTTTCATAGATTGAAATTATTTCTGTAATTTTGTTGCAGGTAGTTTAAGTCCCTTTTATAGGTCATTTTTGGTTCAAGGCATTTTATACCTTTTTTTGCTGGATGGGTTGAATTTTTTATTTTGTTTTAATTATTTACTTTATCTAAGCTTTGAAGTAATTCTCTTTGTCTTCCAGAAATTTGACGTAATTTTGTAATATTTTTTTAAAGTATTATCAATTTTCTAAATGAAGTATTAATTTTACATTTCTACGTCTTTCTATACATTTGGCGTAATTTTTAGTTTTACTAAATTATTCTTATGTACAAGATTCAAATATGCCCTTTTTCAGGATTTTGTTAATAATCTTTTAAGCTTTTTTTATGCCCAGGGATGTGGATTCATTTACATTTTCTCGCGTTTTTTTTTGGATTATTAAGTAGTTTTTTGTATTTAAACCTTTTAAATTGAAGCTATTAATGCAAAAAGGTGTTAACTCACATTTTTTATGAGTTTGACCTTATATTGTGCAAAAAGGTGTTAACATCCATTTCTATCAGTTAGTAAAAGCTTTTTTCAAGAGATGGCAGTAATAACCCCAAAAAAATTATATAAAAAAGAAGTTAATATCCCATTATCGCACTTTCTGAAGCGCATAAAGGTGTTAACTCGCAACGTTTCTGCAAGAAGGTGTCAACAGAGTAGTTAACACCTTTTTGCAGAACACGTTATTCGTTAGTTGTTTAGCACGTGTTCCTACGTACTGTTGTATTTGTTTTTGGTGCAAATCTGTTTTGGTGAAGATATATATTAAATATTTCTAACCTAATTTTGATCGCAATATTAGTGAGAGGATGAACCCAAATAGCAGAACCAAGCGTATCTTAGCACTGGCACTTCGGAAATATCAAGGAGAGGCACCGTTTCAAGATTCTGGTTCTAAATATATTCCTGAAACAGACCATGGTAAGTTTTTAAATATGTATGTATAACAACTCGGTTTTTATTTTTTGTAAGTTTACATTTTTTATACATATCTGTGATTATATTTTTTTATTTGCTTTGGTAACGACTATTATAGATAGGGGATATTATCACCGACTATCCAGTTTAGTTTTTTGTTTTCAGAATCTAGTTCATCTGAGGAAGTGCCCGTTTTAGGAGTAAAAAGAGCAAGATATTTTTTGGGTATGTTGATTGCAGTAAGTATTTCAAAAAGACACTTTTCTTATTAGTTTTTCTTATTACATACTGAAAATTCTTGAAATATTGAAAGTACTCGTAAATCTATTCAAGCACTCGACAAGGAAAATGATTATACAGATGAAGGTGTTCTAATTACTCAGAAAATTGGGAACGATAATGGTAATTCTTATATAAAAATGTTTTAAACTCTTAGTTCTTTATAATAAGCAGAAACTTATAAACAAAACTAACAAATATTTTTTTACGTGATCTTTAAATGAAAAATAAATAAAATTAAATATTTTTCAGAAATGGAAGAAATGGTTTTTTCTGCTGAAGAACTTAACTTTGAAATACAAGGTAATTTTTTTTTTGAGGAAAAACTAATTCTGGAATAGTGTTTTTTAAGACTAATTTAATATTTTTAGATATGCAAGAAATAGTTCCTTTTGTTGAAGGTAGACAGAACTTTGAAGGTATTTTTTTTAATATTTTTAAATGGGCAGTTATTATAAAAAAATATTTTTTTAGATATGGAAGAGTTACTGGTTTCTGCTGAAGAGGCAAATAATTTTATCATACAAGGTATTTTTTTTACAAAATTAAACGTAACAGGTATTATTTAAAACAACATTTTAGATTCGATTCGAACAAAAAAAAATCTAGAAAAGTTTGAGCAAAACCAGAAACTTGGAAGAGAAATGAAAAATAATAAGGCTGCTGGAAAATCATATACAGACTATAAAGGTCAGGTGCAGCCAGCTAAAGTTTCAAATGTAGGTAAGATGTTGTGTAAAGAAAATTGTCGACTAAAATGCGATTCACGTTTCACGGATGAAGACAGAAGCTTACTGTTTAACCAGTACTATGCATTATAAACTGACTAGAAAAATTTATACTTATTTAGTTTGATGAAACCCACTGAAGTAAAGAGGCCCACATTACATGCAGTTCGCTCCAAATCTTACGAGTATTTTTTTTTAATAAATGGAGGAAGGTTTGTAAACATGCGGTTTTATCTATGCTTGACATTGGCAGAAAAAAATTTGATTTAATTCGAAATCAAATAACAGCTGGTAAAAGAACTCCAAAAATAGATGAAAGAGGTCATCACCACAATCGGCCTAAAGCCATACCTGCAGAAACCAAAATGATTGTTCATGAACATATCAAGTGTTTCCCAGCAGAAATATCCCACTATTCTCGTAATAAGAACCCTTCTCGGCTGTATTTATCACCCACCTTATCAATAAATAAGATATACGAGTTATGCAAAGCCTACTGTGTTGAAAGAAAACTGAAGACGGTTGTGTCAAAAGTAATGTACAGGAAAATATTTGTTGAAGATTTCAACTTAGGAGTCAGTACTCCACGATCGGATACTTGCAAAGTGTGCGACTCTGGTGAAGCAACAGATGAACATTCTGTGAAACTTAAGAAAGCCTTTGAGCAACAAAAAAAAGATCGGGAGCTGCCAAAACTAATAACAATGTTCTATATATTACTTTTGACATGCAGAAAACTATGCCGTTGCCCAAAATTTCAACTAGCATTGCATTTTATTTGAGACAGGTATGGCTTTACAACTGCACAAGTGCACGTTATTAGCACAAACCAGACAAACGGCAGGGGGTATTTTCAACTTTGGACAGAAGACAAGGGAGGTCGTGGACCCGAGAAAGTTGGAAGTTCTCTACTAGCGTTCCTAACTAATGTGGAACCACGACAAAAACATCTTGTAGCCTGGAGTGACTCAGCAGGTGGACAAAACAAAAACTGGTTTATTATATGTCTTTGGCATTACCTTATACAGCCAAGGAGTTTTTGAAACAATAGAACATAAGTTTCCTGAAGTGGGGCCACACATTTATGGATTCTGATCGAGATTTTGCAGCTGTTGAAAAAGAAGTAAGAAAACATCAGAATCTTTACACAGTTGATCAGTATGTAAACACTATGGTAGAGTGCAGAAAAAAAACTCAATTTCAAATCATTAGAATGGAAGATAAGTTTGTGGATATTAAACAACTGGCTAATAAATTAAAATTAGTAAATAAAAAAAAACTCAGAGTGGTGAAAAAATATTGTTTAAGGAAGTAAAGTGAATAAATATTTCAGAATTTGGTAAAACAAAGTATAGATATTCCCTAAGTGAAGAAGAAAGTTGAAAAGAAGTTTCCGTTCTAAGGTACTACAACTCGCCAGTCAACTTCAACTACATGTGAGCTATTATCGCCCGTTGATAAAAGTAGGCCGATAGCATTTAAAAAATACGAAAATATCCAACAGCAAATGGCATACATTCCTGAGAACTTCCGGGCTTTTTACCTTGGCCTCAGAAAAGAAGACGAAGATTAACTATTTTCCTTATTTACTTTAAATTACACTTTTGTAGCTTTTTATTTGAAAAATAAATTGTTTGAACTCCTTTTTGTTTTTATTTGATTTTTAAATGTAAATATATGTTTATGCAAAAAGGTGTTAACTTACATTTTTTTCCTAATTTTTATGACTATCCTCTGACTTTCTTGAATAATAGAAGTTTGTATGCTATAAAAAAATGTTGGCCTTATTTACTTAACACTTGTTTTTATTAAATGAAAATTAAATTAATAGCAAAAAACGTCCATTCAATAAACTTTGACCCTAATTATCTCAAAATGTGTAATTTGTTAATTAACACCTTCTTGCATTAATAGCTTCAAATTATGCTCTAAGACCTAAGATGTACTAGTCCAATTATATAGTGACTATGCCTCAAGCAAGATATATTGATTTTTTAACTGAAGAAAAGGGCATTTTGAGCGATCTCTATTTTAGAGGTGATGTTAATAGTATTTTCCTCCTTTTTGTGAAGTCTTGATTTTTATATTTTTATTATTTATTTTTTTACTGCTCTTCTTTTATGTCTTTTGTAACATTTAATTGTAACAAACTAAAACTAAATATTAAAAAACATGCTTTATAAAGCAATAAAGAAATTATCAATAATGTGAAAAACGCTATGACAGTCAAATTAAATTTACATCTTCTTCAAAATACTTTTAATTCGATTTTTCCAATAAGGTTCATATATTTATTGTAACGTTTTAATTTTTTAAAAAATTAGCCCAAGTTCAATTATTTTTTTTTAGTTTAGACTTTGTTACCGACCTAAGTGGTTGGTTAACTTTTCATTTAAAATTTTATATCTACCTCTATTTTAGTTGAACGAGATGCTATAAATCAATTTATCTCCAAAACAAATCATCGTTATTTTAATCGTACGCATGTATTTCAACCTAAATAAGATCATAAATGCGACGTGCCCCAGTATATTATCCAGTTAATAACCCGAGCATTAGAATAAATTTCGCCAAGCTAAATATACAAAGCAAAAAAAAAAATAAGCGAAACGAACGAAATCATAATCATGCTGAATCGTTATTGACCTGACATATCAATTTTTTGACGTTCGCATTTTATTCAATGCGAGCACGGAGATCCGAAGGAAAAAAGGTTGAATCGCGTGACTTTGGGGCTTCTAATTCGCCCTCATTTCGAATCGCCAGTTTTATTGGAACAATACGTCTTAATCGGTCCTGAACCGGTGAATTTTGATGTAAATCCATACATGACGAAGGTTATTTTATACAAATTATAACTGGGGGATGATGTGAACTTTTAAAAATACATAAAACGTCATATTGTGGATTAATGTATTTTACCATTAAGAGACAACTGTTCTTTTCGCTATTGAAGCATCTCTAGTGGCACCGCTATGTCAGCAACTAAAGTCCACTTTGTGCAGCTATATGCACATCAAATGCGTAAGCAAGTAAGAGTACTTTTAAAATGCTTCTGTGATATGTCGCTTGCGGTAGGAAATATAGAGACATTTTAATAATATTGCATATAATCTAGAATTTACCTTACAGTTTACAAAGGTAAGTTGCCTAGTTTTTCTGCCAAGTTCAGGTCGTGCTGAGGGATTCGGAAAATTTGAAAAATTCTACAGAAACTTCCTTAGATCATTGAAAGGCCTTTCAATGTTTGAAGGAAACTTCAATATACTTATTTTACTAATCCTCAATATATAATTGCAGTTCAGAATAAACTTTAATTTTCTTTATAAATATATCGAAACATGCATTCTTCGTTTTCGGAATACAAGCAAGTTTTACGAAGAAAAAGTCTTTTTAGTCTCTTTTAACTTCTTTATTACTGGAGATATTTTAATAAAATTTGAAACACGCCTTTGGAGGAACAAAAGGCATTTTTTAATCTAGAAGATTTAACCACATGATCTGATTTTTCTGATTTTTAACTGAATTATTAAAGAAAAATGGCACGCTACTACTTTTTTTAATAACAAAGGTTATTTCTAAGATCTTCATTCACTCTAGATCAAATTTGCTTTTCTACTGTCTTCCTATCATACAAGGCTTTTGAAAAAAATAAAAACCATGCATACTGTATGTGTATTTTTTAAATTTTACTAAGCCCAAGCTTCTTACACCTAGTGAAAGGTGAAACCAAAATAACTAAACTAACTAACATTAGCAATACGAAGTATTTTAGCGTCTAATAACTCTTTCTGAGGCTCTAGAAATCCGTCTAGATCCTTACAGCTATTGATATAATAATAATAATAATAATAATGATGATGTTTATTTATTTAGCATATTGCTAGATACAAGTACAATAATATATATTATATTTTTTTATATTTACAATATCTTGATAACACTAGAAAATATATTAAAGAATTAATAATAAAAGAGTAAAATACAACGTTAAACTACACAAATATTAAAATTAGATATACGCTCCTAACAACCATTTAAATTCTCTTATATAACTACATTCCTTAATATTATTTGGATTTATTTAAATGTCTTAGTTTACCAAGCCAAGGTTTTACCAGGAAGATGATCAACAATTCTAGGTACCACTAGAAGGCAAGAAATATTTTTAGTAAAGTTATTATAAAGAGATTGTACCACTTTAATACATTTACATTTTATGCAAGAAGTCAATTGGTTTATTCCAACAATTGAGAAATTTTTAAAATTTGATTGTGAGTCTGAATCAAGCAAGGCTCTAGCACTGACAAATTAACCATTTGGTTACATTTAAATTACGAAAAACAACTTAAAATCATAGTAATAAATAAATTCATCATATTTATTATAAATAAATCGGTTGATTTATTTATCTATTATTCGCTGTCAGGCTTTGACAGAAACTCAATCTTAATATGGTGGTGAGTGAAAAATTAAAGGACCAAGAGAAAAATTACGTTAACCCTTAAAGCGACGTTGTCAATACTATGTCATCTATAAATTTATTATTACTTAAAAAAATAAATTAAAACTTATAATATGTTGAAAGCATCACAAGAAGGTTGTCCCTCAGAAATTCAATATTTATCGCAAAAAAAAACGTATGTATTATAAAATGATGTTTTGATCAATAAATCCCTTTATTTAAATAGAAGTAACCTATCTTATATTGATTAAGCTTTCCTCAACGCTAAATTTACAAAAGGATATAATAAGGGAGACAAAAGTATACAATATGTATATGAGATGTATACCATATGCCGCGAACGGTGCTCGCGTGATTTCGCGAAATTTCTAATGCTTAATCAATAAAGAAAAACATTTGCTATAATATAAGTTAGATTAACGAGTAAAATGGTTATTTTTATTGGGATATTTCAGTTTACAAGGAAGTATAACTTCTGTTTTGGTAAAAGTTGTGGGAAGGCATTAATAAATTTGGGAATTCTAGAGGTATGTATGGAGAAAAAACTAGAGATTTCAAGAGTGCTTACCCAAAAAAATGATTAATATAATATTTGCTCATTTAATTAAATAGTAACTTTTTGGTTTAGAAAATACGTCATGTCAGTTAGCAATAGAACCAGAAACGAAAATCAAATACTTACAGTCGCCCAGATAAGTTCTGCCCGCAATATATTTTTTTCCATGTTTAAGGAATATTGCCTATAGAGAAAAGGAGTGTAATTTTTTTGGCTGCATAAAAGGTAAATGTTAGCAAAATAACAAATACATTAAAAGAATCACGGTAATTGCTTAAAAATTTTTGTTATACTTTGAAACTTGGTATATAAATAAAATATTATAAAATTACACCACATATGTCAGAGAAACGCGTTTTTTCACGGGATATATTAGTTTTTTCTTCACGTTATTTTAGAAGTTTAAAATCAGATTTAATCTATAAATAAAATGAAAAAAGATATATAGTGGTCAGAACTTATCTGGGCAACTAAGTAAAATTTGATTTTAGAAAAACCGCTCAATATATAAATTAAAATATGTTGGTAAAGTTCTCGTCCAACCTCTTGGCAAAAGAAAAAGTAAATCAGTAACTTTTTGGACGGTTGTAAACGTTCTTGACCTACCTTGACAATACTCATCTTTAAACAAATTAAAATTAAATGAGTTTTTAGCAGTAACTTCATCAATTAACCCATTAATATCTAGCGACCAGCAAATTCCTTGCAATAAAAAAAGTGAGGATACATCGAGCACTTAGAGTTGCAAAGCGTATTTAGCAGACTTGATTCGACGTGTCAGGTATTTTAGTTTTCTATTTCTCGCGAAATTCAGTCAAGAAGTTTTATTTTATGTATGTGTAAATAAACATTTTCCGCATTGATTACTAATTGAATCTTTATAAATAATGTTCAAAGAAACTAGTAAAGGTCATCGAACCCCTGATTTTGTAACCGCGTGTAAAATACGTTACTACATAGGTTGTGTCCCTTATAAGGGACGCTAAGCGCTATGTCTCCTTTATTGCAAATTGACCTTAGCTCAACTAATGGACTCTTTAGAGGGGGATGACGACTTGCAGGAATCTAACATCTATATTTTACCTCCAGATGATGGAAATGAGACCGAAGTTGATAGCGACGAATCTGACGACGAGCATGCAGCGAATATGAATCACCTACCTCGCGGAATCCTCATCTCAGGAATGTGAAATAGCTTACATAAATGACTCTGACGATTCTGACCCTTCGTCCTTATCTGTCCTTCAGAAAAACCTAAAAGGTAATAACAATATAAAGCAACAAACAGAATACGTGTACCAAAAATCAAGATGACGGGAGCCTGATCCTGATACTGGCCGAGTAAAGAGTCTGTAGCCCTAGTAAACCCTCGTTAGATGCAAAAAATGCAACTAACCGGTTGATTTTTTCAAATCGTTTTTCAATGAAAAACTTTTGGCGTTGATTATTACGGAAAGTAATAGGTATGCACGGCAAAAAAATGTAGAACTAAATTTTGCTCTGGACGAACTGCATGTGGTACTAGGAGCGTTTCTTTTATCGGGATATAGAAAATATCCAAACAGAAGACTCTATTGGTCGAGTGAAGAAGATATCCCAAAAATATTACAAAACAGCATGCGTCGAAATCGATTTGAGACTCTACTAAAGTATATTCACTTTAATGATAATTCAAAATTACCCCAAGACGACAGACTTTATAAATTGAGACCCTTGATAGATCATCTAAACCTCAATTTTAGAACACACAATAGCTTTGATGAGAGCATGGTGCCATATTATGGAAAACCTTATGCCAAGCAATACATTCAGGGTAAGTCCATAAGATTTGGCTACAAAAATTGGGCTATTTGTTCGAGTAGCGGATACATGTAAGGTTTTGAGATTTATACCGGAAAAAATCAAAACAAAGAAAAAGAAAAGAAATTTGGTTTGGGTGGAGATGTAATACTATCTTTACTAGAGCAAGTCGAATTACCTTCAGGTAAGGGTTACAAAATTTTTATGGATAATTACTTTGCAGGCCTTCCTCTCTTTGACTATTTATCGAAAAACAACTAAAAGTTAATCGTTTAGAGAAATGTCCGGTTACAAACTAAGAAGGAATTGAATAATCAGCAAAGGGGAAGCTATAAATATTATCGAAATGACACCAGTATGCTCGTACAATGGAAATATAATAAAGTTATTTCTGTTGCATCCAATTTTGAAACCACTGAAGTAACTAACACACTTCATTGGAACAGGGTCACCCGATCTAAGAAGACCGTTCCTTAGCCGAAAATAGTAGCCCACTATAATAAATATATGGGTGGTGTGGACAAATTACATGGTCTTGTTGCGGCTTATAGATCAAGATTTCGACAAAGGAAATGGTATTGGCCACTAGTCTTACATTTATTAGATGTGTCTGTTGTGAATGCTTGGTTACTTATGTGAAAATTGAAAACAAATCATCCTAACTCTGTTAGTTTATTGGCGTTTCGACGATACATATCGCTAAGTTTTTGGAAAAGTTTTGGCACTAAACCCCTGCAAGGAAAAACCAGAGTGCCTCGACCATTACATGACGTACGATGCGATAATATTGGGTATCTGATAGTCTACAATGAAACCGACCGCCGATGTGCCCTATGTGGAAAAAAAGTCAATTCATCTGCGAAAAGTGTAACATTGCATAGCATTCTAAAATTTGTTACAAACTTTACCATGATAACTAAAATATAATGTAATTATATACAAAACATAATAAACATGTTATCTTACTTTAATTATTTTTTTTCCTTTTGCCCAGCATTCCTTCTAGAGGGACGTCCTAAAACAAAGGCTCTAGTGAATTAAAACTTAAAAAACTTTTTTTTATGTTTATTACACCCATAATAAGGTATTTTTTCTAATTATAATTTAAAAATAAAACAAAAACTAACTTTGGGCACTAATGGGTTTTCTTAGTATAGATTTCTTTTCCTGTGGGTATTACTTAATTTGGGCAATTTTAAGCAAAGCCAAGGTATACAAACTGAATTTGTTTTACTTGCATTAATTATAAAGTAAATAATATATTTAACCTCAACTTATACATTTTATTTTTTTCTAGCCATATCCTTAAAAGTATTGGGGTATCATTTGCAAAACAACTCACTTCTCTCTTAATAGCTTAAGTAACACATTAGCATAATATAAGAAATTCGATGGGTTCGAATATTGTACCCTGTGTCACTTCAACTTCTGTTTATTCTCGTACTTAAGTATTAAGTAGTGTGTACACAATAGCCCTTATTTCAGTACTTTCAGCCTGTCCAGTAAAATTTTATATATGACGGTGTCAAAGGCCGTACTTAAATCAAAAAATATCACTATGCACAATTTTCCCTTCCTAGATGTTTTACAAATCAAGTCTTTAAGATATATTATACTATTTTGTATGCTGCAAGTATTCTTAAACCCATTGTTGTTTATTTTGATCCCGAAATTCATTCAACATCTTTCGGTCTGGTTACCTGGATTACATTTTAATTATTTGATACAATTCTTGAATGACCTCCTCGCTATTATCGCTCTTTTAATTTTGTTATTAGTTACCTGTTTTAAAAATTGGGATTCAGAAAAAAATTCTTTGATATTTTGTGCTTAATTAATGAGCCATTACTGTTTTTTAGTCAATTCCTCTGAATAATTACACGGAAAATGCAAAAGCACTACAGAGTAATATAATATGTTTCTGTGCACTCCAAAAAAATTTTGAAAAAACACTGTCTAGTAACACTGATAAAGGTTCACGTTTATTTCATAGTTTTTAACTTTTCATTTATTGGAGAGTTTTACCTGCAAAACAGTAAAAGATTTGATATAAACCTTGGAAAATCCTTGATTTGTGTTGAGGATGTCTTTGTATTTAATGTTTCAGATATGTCGATCAAGTTTTAAATCTGGATAACAAAACCTGAAGTTTCAGCCCTATTTAGCTCTAATAAACATTAATAGTTAAGATATATGTATAATATATTAACCTTCAAAAAAAGAGTGTCTTCATTGTGTAAAACTACCCCAACTGCTTGGAGAAATGATTTTTTTTAAATGATTTAATAATATATTCGAGAAACAATTTTCTTTTTTTATTTAAATAAAATAAACGAAAATATTGGTCAAAATAATTTTAGAATCACCTTAAACAGTAATAATGCCTCAAATGCCTGGAAATTTCCATTTCTTCTCCAATCGATCAGAAAAATTTTAAAAATGTAAACGTCTGGGAACCCTACTGATGATGATTCAGGAAAATTTAAAAAAAATCCTATATTTTCTTCCAAGCACTCAAGTAATAAAATCACCTCAACTGCCTCAAAAAATTATTTAAAAAAATTTTTTTCACAGATACAGACTTGAGCTCGTCGAATCCATGAAGATGTACATGCACGGACCAAGCCAGGCTGTAGGCGAATTGCGTCACTGGCAGCGTTTATGCGATGTCGTAGCTCTTGCTCAGTATCAACTTCGTTTACATACACCATTGTTTTCATATGACCCCACAAATACAAGTCTAATGGATTAAGGTCAGGCGAGCGAGGGGGCCACCCAACTGGACCATCACGGCCTATCCATCGTCCGGGAAACACACGATCTAAATGTTGTCGCACTGGTCATGAAAAATGTGGTGAAGTACCATCATGAAGAAACCACATGTTCTGCCTAACGTTGAGATTCACATTTTCAAGGAGCACTGGTAAATTGTTGCGCAAAAATTCTAAATACCGAGCACCAGTCAAACGATTTTCCAGAATAAAAGGTCCGATGAGTATCCCGTTCAGAATTCCAGCCCATACATTTACAGAAAAACGTTGTTGAAAGTATGTTCTCCGTGTAATATGCGGATTTTCCAAAGTCCAGTAATGAGTGTTATGAAAGTTGAAAATTCCATTGCGCGTAAAATTTGCCTCATCCGTAACTAAAATGTTCATGGTAAAGTTTGGGCTTAACTGCTGGCGATGTAACAACCACTCACAAAAGTGTATTCGAAGCGGCAAATCTCTTTGAAGTAGGGCTTGTACCCTCTGCACATGAAACGGGTACAGCAACGTGCCTTAAAATTTGCCAACTTGTAGATTGCGATATTCCAAATCGCGCTGCAATTGTCCTAGTGCTAATTCCAGGTTGTTCTTCGATAACTTCTAAAATATCCTCCTCCAGATTTAGAATGTGCCTAGGTCTAATAGCTCCTCCATCTTGTCCAGGCCGCGGCCGCAAATTGCCAGTTTCTCTACCCCGCTGAATACCACGTAAGAAAGCCCCACGTCTCGGGTGATATCTTCGGGGAAATCTTTGGGCATACAAATCAGCTGCTGCCACTGTATTTTGGTGCGTTTCTCCGTAAACCAAAACCATGTCGACAAGTTCTTCGTTTGTAAAAATGTGCGCCATTACATTTGACGCTTTTATTTTGTTCGTGTGAAAATAACGATCGAAAACGATCACAGCCACCAACAAACTAAGTACTGCTAAAGATTCCAAACATTATGACTTGTTTGCTATCAGTTATTAATAAACAAAATAAGTTCGTCTAATACACGTTCTGTTGACATTTTGTTTAACTTTATTTCGGAAACCAAAAATATTTTACTACATTTTTTTCTCATTATTGATCTTCATCTACCATTTCCCAAGTTTATGCGCATAGGTTGAAAATCACCCTGAATGGTTGTTCTAAATAGGTTTCATTTCAGACATGATGCTCCTACTGGTCAAAGTCATTTCCTAAGGAAAGTTTGAGCAAATGGGAAGTTTTTATTTAATGGAGAGTTTTACCTACAAACCAGTGCAATATTTGAAATAAACCTTGAAAAATCCTTGATTTATGTTAGGGATGTCTTCGTGTTTAATGAAAGTAAGAAAGGTAAACAGGTCAATTGATATTTGTCAAGTCAAATTAATTACATTTTCACTTCTATACCGTGGTGTCATCTTGCAATACTCTAGGAAAAAAAGGGGAAATTATTCTATTGATATAAATTGAAAAAATGAAAAATGGATTGCTTAATATAACTTGGTTCTAATTTTTGGAACCAGTGGACCCCAAATATCTTAGAAGCTTTGCGCAAAGCATCTTTCTGTATAGCAGTGTATCATAAGAACAGAAAGCAAAATCTTTTGCAATTAAGACTATGAATAATTTTATTGCAAATTTCGTCTAATAATTTAACCATAAACCTCAAAATTATCAAACTCTTAAGAGTGAGTCGAGCACAAAGCAGGTACAAAAACATAGCAAACCCCTCGCAAATTTCCTGGTATAGATTTAAAAATTCGCAAAACTATAATACTTAAAACAGCTATATATCATAGTTTGCCACTAATCCCACCATCACCTTATCCCCTCCAATCCCTCAATTCTCCTTTCATTTTGAGAGAAAAAATATACACATAACAATGGATCACTATCAAAATATAACCAGCAAGGATTCTTCAATTAAATTTTACAACCATTAATAACGGGCGCTACCAATAAAGGTACCAAATTAGGTGGGGAGGTAGGCTTATCTTAACAGTACCCAAGGTGACCACAGCGGACCTTGCCAAAAAGAATTTTGTTCAATTGACGATCCGATTTGAACAAGTTCGTGTTGTCTGTTTTTATTTGTTTTTGGTGTTTATTTGTTAGATACTTTGGAATTTGTGTTGTTTTTTTTTGTACGTTTATTTTTGTTTTTATGTGGATGGATATTTTGGAATAGTTCGTTGGCAACAGCAGTAGGTAAGTTTTAAATTAATCGGATTTAGTGTCTTTGAGTATTTAGGACATTTATTCAATTTATCTGTTGTTGAGTTGAGGCATTCGTTAATGCGCACTTGATACTAAGAAGGAAATTAGTTTTTAAAGAAAATGATTTTTTTTGGTCGTGAAAATGACAGCCAGTAAGGCAAATAGAATTCGAAATTGAAATATAATGTTCTATTTAAAGAAAGTATGTTTCATATCAATTCTCTCAGAATTCAGGATCTATATTTGACGAACCTTCATCATTGCTTTCTTCAATATCATCATTTTACAATCCACAAACGTCAAAAAGGAAAATTATTATTATTTTTATTACTATTACTATTATTAAATTTTATCTGCTAAAATTACTAGTGCAAATAGTTCCGTTTTGCTGAGATTATGATCCAATGGCACTGCTGCGTTGGTAATAAGACCAATTTTTTAAACCTTTTATATACGATGGACAGGTTTCAAAAAGCCATTTTTTAAAGCCAGCTTTTGCTGCTTAATTATGGCCACCTCGATAGGCGATGTCTTGAAGTTGTCAGCAACTTTCAATGATGTGTTCTATGGACTCACTCACGATATTACATTTTCTACACTGTAAACACAAGTTGATGGCAATGTTTCTCGTAATTTTGCCACCTTCGATACCTACAAAGGCATCCTCATTGAGAGGGTTTCGTTCTTTATGAAAGGGTAAAAAGAGACCCGTTGTCTTAGACTTTGGTTTTTGCTTCTGCATAACTTGTAGATAATCAACAGCCACATTTCCTACGGGATAAATAAAGTCTTATGATCGATGCATTAGTATTTAGACCTCGAAACTTCCACTCCCAATTCCGATTTCAGTTCCATTATTTATTCGAGTTGCATTGATCAGATTTAATAAATCGCCTTCAATTAACTTTCAATTTTTAGTTTTAATCAACTCACTCATATGCATTTTCCTTGGGGTCACAAAATAGTTCTTATAGAAAAAAAAGAACCTTCCCAAATTACCGTAATGAATCGGTGTCCCTAAGGGTCGAGAAAATTGTATTTATATCCGGGCTTAATCGGTCATTGGTCAATAAAAACGTCCGAGAGAAAAAGAATCCGGATCGCCTCTACTGAAGGGCTGAAACCACCTGTGGCGCGTGCCTCCGCTTACACAGGGCTGCCCCTTTTAGTGTTAAATCAGTTCGCGATAAAAATAATAGGATAAATTTCGACACTGAATAAAAATAAACGGTTGGAAAATAGGGCCGGGTTTACAAAGCGTTGTTGTATTTTCGGTTAAAAATAATGGTGCTTTAGATGTGCCTTTTGAAAGAAATAATTATTTATTTACCAGCATATAAGGACGTTTTAGTTGAAGTAGTAAATTTAGAACAAAATAATGTTTTTTTTTGTTGTCGAACTCTGTTTAACTTCCTGGGAATAACTGTAAAAAAACTTGATTGCTAGCCATTTTATGACAAAGAATACCTGCAACTACACGATACTGAAGTAGTTTGGGTATTCCTTCTTAAGGTGGAATAATAAAACCCAGTGAAAAGAATTATTGAATTCCGTGTTTATGAGTAGAATGTTTGGCACCAAAAAGCACCTAATAAAGGAAATAAAGATATATTTTGTCTTCGTACCCTTATCATTTATTTATAAGTAATGCAAATTATTTTATTACCGCATCATACACATCAGGTCAATAAATCACGCATGCCCTCAAAAGGTCAAAAGATATTCCAACAACGATTTGTCTTGCGTCAAAACGTATATTCTTGGAACATTTCTAGATCGTAAAGTTTCCAGGAATGTCACCATCTTTTATAATTGTATGCACGCATCTAATTCTAGAATCTACTATCAAATTTCAATTTCCTATTTGCCATAGAATGCACGTCATCTAGCAGGCCTACTAGGAACCCGTTTGATGATAAAATAATTTATTTCAGCAAAGTTTTATGAGAGTATATATTTAGTAGAGTCAGAACATGCTTTTAATATAATACTTCTTTTAAACTGATTAAACTTAATTTATTTTATATTTTTTTTAAATTAATTTTTCTTTTAATAGTTATTTTTTTTGGCTCCAGATACCTTAATTCATGTTTTATGAAATTTTTTGGAACAGTCTAGCTGTTTACATTAAATGTACACAGGTTAAATAACAACGAGTTAAATTAGTTTTTAATTAGAACTAGACCATAAATATTTTTTAAAATGTATGCATAAGCACAAATTATGAATAAAATTAAAAATGTCTCCAAAAGTGTGGATCTTATACAAAAAACTTGATTTTATAAAAATAGCTCCTAATTTTAGAAAAAATATCAAACTAACTCCTTTTGAACCCTCAAGCCTAGAAGATATCGAAAATTACATCAGTCATGCCTGGATTTTATATAATAGAGTTTTAATGCAAGAAATAAGAAATGGCAGGAAATAGTTAATTATGATCTTAAATGCCTTGAAAATTACATAAAACCAGGGTTCAAATACCTGGAAATATCTGTAATATTTAATTACAAAACAATTTGAATTACCAAGGAGCTAAGAAATATGCCAATGTCCTGAAACGAACAAGAAATGGCTTCACATTCTACAAAGAAAGAAAGCTATAATTGACCTCAATTATTTAGGAATGGTATATGGAGCACTTAAAACATTATTCTAGCTCAAAGTGCCTCAAATTTCTGGATCAAGATTCTGAAATTATTCATCAAGATCACTAGAATCAAAAAAATATATGCCGGGCTCAATTAAATCATCTTCAAGTGCTTGGAAATGATCTGGGGATACCTGTAAGGTAATTACTAACCTCAAAGTATCTCAAAATCTTGACGTAACGTAAGACCCCCAAATTAATAATCAAGATTAATAGAGTGCAAAAAAACATTATTGACCTGACTAAATCAAATCAACTTCAACTGCCCGGAAATGGTTTAAGGGAATTTGAAAGATTTTTTCAGGCTTTCAAAATGCCTCACATTCCTGTAATAATTGTCTTAATTTATTTATCAAGGTTAATAGAATCCAAAAAACTTGATCTCTGACTTAGTTGTCTCACCCTTAGCTGCCTGGAAATGATATTAGGGTATTTGAAAATTTATTCCAGGCTTTCAAATCGCCTCAGACTCCTAGGATAATAAAAATAAATTCGGTAATAAGACTTTTAGTAGACTTTGTAATAAATTACGTAGCCTAAAATTTAAACGAAGAGAACAGGAAGTTGGAGTTAGTTTAACGAATTATAACCTGCCTAGCTACACCAATCACGATTTTCATAATAGATTTCTTAACCTTACTAATGTACTATTTTCCCCTTTAGAATTGAATTTACTAAACAGAAATTTGAAATTTAATTTCCATAAACAGATAAGCACAGAGGATAAAGAAACCCTTGCAATAGAAGCTGAAAACATCTTACAATCAACAGACATATCAGATAAAAATGTTTGCAAAGATTATAATACTATTGCACACTAATTTTTCCAATAATCCCAATAACTCTTCGTGGAAAACTTTAAGTACTATTGAAAGAAAAATTAAGACTAACGATTTAATTTTTACAAAGGCAGACAAGGGTTCGTGTTTGGTTGCTATGAACAGGGCACATTATGTTGATAAAGTCAATGATTTTTTGAATTCGGGTGACTTCGAACCTTTAAACAGGAATCCAACATCCCTATTTTTTGAAAAAATTAAAAAACCTTAGACCATTGTCTCACTACAATAGAATTCTTTAAAAGTTCCCCCTTCGGCGCAATTAATTTCACTAGATGTCAAAAACTTATTCCCGAGTATACCACCGAATGATTATCTGTTGCTGGTGGTTAAACTGTTAAGGGGTAAACTTCCAACACTGGTTATTGAACACTTACTATCACTCCTTTCAATCGTCTTATAACAGGACTTTCAATTTAATCATTTTTTCATCAATCATCAATTTTCAACAATCATCAATTTTTTCAATTTAATTATGGTTTTTTCAGACAGAAAGAGGGACTGGCCATGGGTTCTTGTCTCTCGCCGTTTCTGAGTGAGGTATTTATGTGCAACTTGAAGAGCACAATAACATCTAGCGAATTTTCCAATTATCTGGTATTTTATAAGAGATACAAAGATGATATTTGTATACTTTGGAACGGGGGGGACGAGAAGCTCAGAGAATTTCTAATCTTTGTGAATGGTCTCCACCCTAAAATATAATTCACAGTTGAACATGAAAACAATCAGTGCTTGCTTTTCTTGGATCTCCTCTTGAAAAGGAACAACAATTCTATAGAGTTTGAAATTTTCAGAAAAACTAGTCCGACAGACAACATCATACAATTCCATTCAAATTCATCTACAACCCACAAATTTGCTAGCTTTAATTCTCTGTTTTATACATTATTCAACATCCCACTTTCCAGGGATGCCTTTAATAAAGAACTTAATATTATCAAACAAATTGCCTTAAACAATTCTTTTCCGTTAAAATCTATTCATAATTTATACAATAAATTTGTTAATAAATATAAGCTTTCATTCAATTTTATTCAAACAAATATTAAAGCTAATGTTACCTACAGACCTTTGACATATTTTGGTACAATCTCTGATATCTTGGGCTGTTTTTTCCAAAAAATATAATGTAATTACCTTATTTAAAACTAGTAACACACTTAAAAGTCATATTGTTAAGGTTAAGGATAAGGTGGACCCGCTCACTTCATCGGGGATATATGAAATTAAATGCGTTGAATGCCCCGCAGTGTACATTGGACAATCTGGCAGGAAAGTAGTAACACGTATTAAAGAACATAAATCCCAGTTTGATAAACATATTAACACCGATATTGTAGTGAGCAAGTCAGCTTTTGCCAACCACTTATTAGAAAATAGACACACTTTCCCGCCCGAAGAAAATATCAGAATTCTACATAAATGTGATAAAGGTAGAAAGCTCGATCTCGAACTAACTTCACTCTAGTAAATTAATGTGTTTTATTGTAGATGTCACAATGTGTATTAATTATACAATTTTTAATCTTTGTACCTATTTGGAATGTTTTGTTTGTATACAATTAGAGTTCGTTTACGTGTATGTATGTTTATCGCCCTATTTTTGGTAAGGGAAAACCTTATTTTTTATTGTAATTTTATTTTAAATTAATAATTTTTTAAGGTCTGATGATGCCCTAATCGAGTGAAACATATGTAACCGTTATTTAAATTATATAGATGCTGTAGATTTTGAGAGTTTTTCGTTCCTGCTTTTGATATTATACCAGCACCTTAGAGAGAAAATGGATGACTTTTTTAATTCCTAGAATAAGATTCTTAATTTACTCATCAAGGTTAATATAATTAATAAAACATGATCTCAAACTCAATTACATTAACGTTAACTGTCTAAAAATAGTCTTAGTAGTCTTGGAAGGCTATTATTGCAGGTCTTCAAAGTGCCTACCTCCCTAAGGTCCAAATGCCTGACACAAACGATTTTTTTTTATATAGAAAAAAGGTTAAAACAGAACAAACAAGAAATCAATTTAAAAGTCAAAAAACACAAGAAGTTCCTTAGCAAACTAACTTTCAAATCTCTAAAAATTATTTGACATGGGAAATGGTTTTTTGAGAAAAAAAAATTGCTTTTTACGGAAGGGAAAATAATAGTGAAAAAATATTGAACAAACTAAATAAATTACTTTATAATATAAGGAATACAAGAAGTGTCCTAGCAACGGAGGATAAATGTAAAATGTCTTCAATTTTCTTACAATGAGGCCAAATACCTGGAACATATGAGAAATTGCTTTGTACAGAAGATGAAATAAATAAGATATAATTTTAACAATTCAAGAATACAGGAAGAAATTTGCTTGCTGACTTCAATTGCTGAAATTTAACGGAAGATAAATACCTGGAACGCATTACGAGGAATTGCTTGTTATAGAAAATAGAATAATAGAGAAGAAAACAACAAGAAGAAGTTACTTCATTATTTAACGAATACAAAAAATGTCCTAGCAACTGAACAGAACTTTAAAAGACTTCAATTGCCTGGAATTGAACACAAGATGAGTTCGTCTATCTGGAATATACGAGAAATTACTTTTTAGTTACGATAAACAATGTTCAAGTCACCACCACTTTTCTTTTAGCCCACGAGAACTTGGGGATCAAAGATTGACTTTGCCATCTCATTTTTAATCAAACCAAATCTACTCTATGTATTCATAAATTGCAAGATTATAAATGGTGACTAATTTTTATGTTAAATATTCTTGTCAATTAAGATATTAGAAGTAATAGCAGTTTATGGGCCTAATCCAGGTCGGCCTACCTCCGTATCAATATAAAAGAAATTTATGGCTTAAGGATATATTAAACTGGTATTAAAAATTTGCCTTTTTTTATGAAAGATCACTCACCGGTATTTACACGTAATTTATAAAGGCCATAAAACAGTATTGGATATTTGGAAGGGACATATACTCGGGATTTTACGACTCTCGTGACGTCTCTACAGGTATATTTTGGCTTGTAGAAAAACAATTGTATGAAGGGCCAAGATTTAGGTAGATACTAATATAATATGTTTATGTTATTGTTAAGTTTTGGTGTAATTATATTTTAATTATTATTAATATAACATTGGTATGAGATCACCATAGCTTTATTCAATTGTAGTTTCTAAAGCTCTAAACCAAAAAACATATTTTTTCCAATAAATTTTATTAAAATATTGTGTGACAAAGATATGTTGTGCATTTGCAAACCAAGATTAAAGTGAAAAACTAAATTTCTGATTAAATATGGACAGCATATTAATTTACAAAAATAATCTTGAACAATTAATTATTTAATTTTAATAATAATAAAGAAAGTGTAAAAACATCCTAATTTATTAAAATTCAATACATTATCTACATGATTATTTTTAAAGTCGGGCTGCAATAAATCTAAAACCTGCATGTGATAAATCATAATTTAAGATGCAAATTTTTCCATAATTTTATTTAAAAAAAATGGTGTACTAACGCTGATGGTAATTATTTACAAATGCTCAAATACTAGTCAGATTTCCGTTTTAAGTATTTTTTAACAGTAATGTATTGAAGTTTCTGATAAAGGATTTGAAAGTAAAAAAGTGGTTTTAGGTTCATGATTTTGAATAGTTAGGACAATTTTAGTCGGGGCACTTTTTCCTAGCAAATTTTCACTTCTGTGGGAATATTTTAATAAAATAGTAGAAATATTCTTCAAGGCAATTTTCTTATGTAACAAGATTTTTTATTCTCAAGCAGACATTTTTGACGTAGCATCCATATTTATTAGAACGAAAAATCCCAAATTACGATTTTTCTGACAGCTGTTGATTTCTCAAAAATTTTTAATCTATTAGAAAACGTACTCAGTATTTTGGTCTATATCTCAGTTTTTAATTCATATAGTATGTCCTTTAACAGCCAAAAATATACAGGGTGTTTGGCGGAGGGTTAGTTAAACTTGGTGGGCATATAGATAGGCTCAGATAGAAGATATTTTCTTAATAAACTTGTGTTATAAAAGTCTCGGGTTTTTTTATATCATTAATTTTGTGTTATTTTCAGGATTTTCAAAAAATTATGCCTTTTGACATAATTTTTTTCAGCATATTTTTCACGTTTTTGTTTATATTTGTATTTAGTCTGTAATGTATCCTGAATCTAAAAAATCAATACCAAGTACAAATAATACCGAAATAATTTGTTTTGAGCTCAAAAAGTTAATACAAGTAGCAAAAAAAGTTATGAAAGGTAACATTAACTTGACGCAAAAAAAAAACTAAAATCTATCAAGATGTTCAGGTAGTTTTAAAAAATCTCCAGTTAATACTCTTTTCAATGATATACGATGTGTAACACAAAGCCGACTAACTTGCCACAATTCATGACTTTAAAGGAAAATAAAGTAAAAAAAAAATATTTTTTAAATTTTATGTATTTATTTCAAAATTACAAATTTTGTTGAAACTGCGCTTCTCTGGCTCTTATACATGCCCTAGATCGCCGTCGCATTTCTACTGTCGTAAGGCGAAGTCGCATCTCTTCTCAGACGGTTAGAAAAGCGGCATTGATTCTTTGAATTAAGTGGTCTAGATTGTCAATTTCCACCTCGTACACGAGTTCTTTCGCACGTCCCCATACGTAAAAATCGAGAGGGATTAAATCAGGGGACCGTGGAGGCCATGCGATGGGACCTGCTCTTCCGATCCACGAATTGGGAAAAGTATTGTCCAGAAATTCTCTAACGGCGACCCGATAGTGTGCAGGACACCCGTCATTCTGGAAGACAATTCATTAAATATGGGTATATCAGCCAATAATTGTGGGAGATCATTTTGTAAAAAATGTAAGTAATTATCTCCGTTGAGGTTAAGCGCGCACACCTGCGCAAACATTAACACTGAATCTTGTTTGGAAAGACTTGGCTCTGGTCAAATGCGGATTTACGTTTTTGTTTTCCCAATAATGTAAATTATGTTGTTTAAATATCCCCGCACGTGTTTCGAGATCCAGAATCCCAATTATGTTTCCAGATCTAGAATCCCAATTAAGTCTAATATTGACATTGAATTAACATTTCTAGTATCAAGATGAAATTAAATAATGTAATGATTTTTTGATTTTTTTTATAAAAAAAATTGTTGCTCTCGAACTCGAACCTCTCAAAGTAGATGATATTACAGATTCATATATCCTACATATAACCAAATTTACTGAATTTAATATAAATAAATGTACATACTTGCAATTAAAATAATGATTTTCGCATTACTGGCATCTACACAGCACCTTTAACCAACCTGAATATTCTTTTGCAAGATTTAGAATCTATATTTTTACCACTGAATAAACTGATCTCAATATTATACAATACCTTAATTATATTGCGCAGGGTGAATTTTTTTAAATTTATAAATAATCCTACTATTTACGGGCCTCATTGACTTCCTAGACTTCTAATGATCATTTGTTTATTTTTCCTTTTCTCTAATAAATAATTTATCAAAAAAATATAAAATAGCAAGATCATTAATTATATTACCTTAAGCAAAACTTAGAGAGAAATACATGGTTAGAAACTATAAACATTAATTATAGGGTTAATGAAGCCTATGTAAATCTTTGTAAATAAATTAAATGAGTCAGAAAAGGAAACGTGGGTTATATGGGTATTTGTAATAATTATTTTTTTTTAAATGTGCATCTGTTATAACACTTTCAAATTTCTATCATAATTCCGATCACCAAAAAGGGTGACAAACAGGAGTAAACAACCAATTTCTGTAATCAGCTCTATTAACTCCGCTTTTGGAGCAAAAATACAGCAACAAGTGAGTTACTAACGTTATTATATAATGAAATTAAATCTTGACGTAAATTGACGTAATTGTGTTATCAAAATGATGTTGTATACCATCTCTTAAACAATTCTATCTGAGTGAGTATAATGTAGTATATATTTAATATCATAATAACAAAAATGACGGTGTTGTAGTATATATTGAAAACAGTATATAGTGTTTTCATCATAAACTTACACAGTTGACTAAGTAAATGTACTTAAAGTGATTTTAAATATTAATAACTCCCTTATAGGTCTTAGTTGCATTTATAGGTTTCCATCAACAAATGCTTTAAACTTCTAAGATACCTTCAAATAAATATTCTAATAAAAAAAGCATATAAATAATAAACTTTAAAAACTTCAGTCAATAAATAATAATTGAAAATTAACACAAGGTCGTAAAGGAACGTTATAGCTATAAATGTGTCATTAATTTGACAGAAATAGTAATAAAATGTCTTCCTTTGTTAAAAACCTTTAAGCAAATAAAGTATAATGAATATAAAATTTATCCATATGGATTATAATTGGAATAAGAGATAAACTGAAAAAGACACTTGATGAAAATAAGGGTAATACGCAATAAATAAATTAACTTAACTCATAGAATTAACAAAAAGTAATTACTATTCGAATTTGCTAAAGAAAAATAAATTTAATGTTAAAAATTATTAATTAATAAATATTTCTGTATTATAGGTGAGCATCTGGCTGCAAATATTTTAAAAACCCCTCAGTCGTATGATTTAAAAATTGGTGAAAGTACCGGTATGATACAGCGACTCTTAATCGCAGTACCTCAGGGTACAGTTAGTTCTTGCACCATAATATATGCCTACTAAATTGTCCTGGAACTCGACGACACTGCAATTTTTTATAAAGGAAATACATGATTTTTTAAGGTATGAGTTAACTTATACCCTAGTAGCAAACTTATTAAAGATGCTAAATTACTAACCTGTAGGGATTTACATATATTTGAAAGCTTCATTGCTTTCATAAAAAAAACACGTCGGTGAATACGAAAGTCCTTCTCACAAACAGCAACATAAAAAACAAATCAATACTCAAAATCCCATCTTACAAATTCGTTCGAATTTTTAGGTCCATTCTATGCAATAATAATAATAGTACATTTCTCAAAAGGCGAAGTCTAGCTGACTTTAAGGCCAGCTACTCAGCATTAACCCTAAAATTTCTTAAATTAACTAGATTAATTATTAAATTTTATTTCTCAATTTTTAAATTTTTTAAATTAACAATTAATAAATACGATATAATCTAATAGCATAATGTTAATAGGTCTTACAGTGAACTAAAAAATATTTCTTTAATTTTTTTTGCGAAATGTAAAAACATTTTTTAAACTAAAATGGTTGATATACTTATTATACAATGATACTATGTTATATGTAAAACAACGTTGAAAAATTTCGTTGTGATGATTCGGCATAGAAAGAGTATTAGATCTAATGGGTACTAGATCAACATCTTGTCGAAACAATAATTTGGATCTTAAATGCTGCGGAACAGATGTTTTAAGTATCATCAAAATGTACTGATTCGAAAAAGAAACATTAAGCCACTGAAGCTGATTAATGTTGTGAGAAATATGATCGATTTTTTAACACAATTATTTTGGATTATTTGCAATCGTTGTCTGTCTACAAAACCTAAACATGGATAATATAAAATTAGGACTTTTTTTTTTAAAAAAATTTTAAATATGTTTGTTCACATACAGTACCTTTAGCGATAAGTAGCAGGCCTTGCATAAGTTAGATATATGTTGAAAAAATCTTAATTGAGAATCTAAACAAACACCTAAATTTCTGGAATTCATCTTTTTTTGCCATTCGTTTCAAAGTTAAGGTAATCCTTTAAAAACTCAGAATGTTGCATAGAGGTGAAAAGTAAACGTTTTCCCTGCATTTAAAAATAAGTTGTGTTTCTTGCTGTATACGGTGGATTTTCTAAGGTACATTTGCTTGAATTTTATCATCTATATTCCAATATATTAAATGTATAAATAAGCTGTGTATCATCACCATAACTTTGAGTTTGGGAAAATTCATCAACTTTCCTTAAATCAAAAGTATACAGCAAAAATAAAAGTGGCCCTAGAATGGAGCCCTGTGACACCCTTGACATAACTTTCTTCACAATCTGATTCACCAGCGGGAATTCTAACAAATTGCTTTCTATTACTTGGATAGTTTTCAAAGAACGACAGAGAACGATCTCCCAATTCAAAAAACTTAAGTTTAGAAATTAGTAAATCGTGGTCTACGCAGTCAAGTGCTCTAGAAAAATCAAGCAATATTAAAATAGTAGCAATTCCGCTATCCAGACCCTTAATTATAAGGTCCGTGACATGAAGTAATATTGTGGCTGTTCCATGTCCTGGGCGAAATCCAGACTGATTGCTAGACAATAATCCATTCTCATTTACATACACAGACAATTGATTGTAAATAACCCTTTCCAAAATTTTACTAATCACAGATAATAAACTAATTGGTCTCAAGTCTTTTGATTTTGTTGGAGAATTAACTTTGGGTATTGGACATATTACGGCCTTCCAAGCTATAGGGACATATCCTCTTTCGAGGCAAACATTAACGATAAGGGTAATAAAATAATAATGAATAGTTTGTTTTAACACAGTCAATGTAATTCCGTCTGCTAACCTCTTGTGGTGATGGAAGACGAAAAAATCAAACCTTGCCTCGCTGAATCTATTGCAATTAAAATATTCAATAAGTTCCCAATCAGCCGAAATATTAAAAATTTCTATAAGAAAATAATTATTGATATCATTTGAGTCCCTGAAATTATGCGGTAATTGCGGTTTTAATTTTGACTAAATTCCAGCGATTTTCAAGCGCTTCCAGACAGTAGTCGCATCTTGAGAATTGATAAATTTAAGATAGGCTGATTTCTCTCTTCTTACATATGTCAACGCAAAATTTCTTAACCTTTTAGAATTATTCCAGTTGCCCGTATTTTTATATTTTTTAGAGCATTATCACGTTCTTTTAATAAATTTATATTTAAAAAGTTGATTTTATCATCTATATTATCGGTAGTAAATACGGTCTCAATTATTTCTACTAAGATCAGAAAAGAAAGCATCATCATTAAATTGCTTAAATATCTGTATGTGTATTATTATTGAGTTGACCAAGAAGCCACGTTTAGTTCACAGAAAACTAGACTGTGATCTGATAAAATCAGTATTAATAATTCCGGTATTTAAAATTAAATCAGGTCCCAAATAGTCTAAATTCTACCAATAATATTAAATGCTTGAAACATTTAATTTCAAATCTGCTCTATCTATTGAATTTTATATGTGTGTCTGAATGGTCATTACATATCTATAAAAGCAGAGCCTAATTTAAAAAAAAATCTATCCACTGGACTGCCCTGCTTAACGTAAAAGGCGTATCTGACATTTTATCGAAAATTGGGTTAAAGGCTTGTTGGATAGCCCATAATATATATCACCTTATTTGTAATGCTAAAAGGCGTATCTGCTGTCCATCTAATTAAAAATATTAGCTATCTGCAATACATACACATACTACTATGCCAAATGGTCGTATCCAACAATTTTTACGCTAAAAGGGCATATCTACATGCATTTTGTCACATTCGCCCTTTTAGCGTAGCATTTAGCAACCCTTTTGTAGTTACGAAAATGCAAATACTTTAAATGTGGCATAAATGCTCCGCCTTTGATACTAAATAGTATTAAATGTGTTACTATTAACGGCTGTCAGTAAGGCTCTTGTATACGTCTGTCACAGTCAAATCATTTTGGTGGCGTTAATTGAGTTGGTTCTTCCAAGATATGAATCGTTGAGGGAAGTAATATTTACGGGGAGAATCAAAGCATTCAATAAATCTTTTGTACCAGTGGGGACTAAACAACAGAACAGGAAGCCTATAGCAGTTATTTGGCATGAAGGAGTGGCCGGACGCTGAAAAATTGATTCAATTTTTTTTACGACATAGAGATGACAAACATAATAATTCTGTGGCTTGATAATTGCTCTGCACAAAATAAAAATTGGGCACTTTTATCATTTTTTGTCAGCATAGTAAATTCAGATGAAATTAGCCTTGAAAAACTGGAAATTAAATATTTTGAGCCTGGCCACACTTTGATGTCGGCGGATTCATTCCACCACCAGG
The DNA here is from genome assembly GCF_022605725.1 of Anthonomus grandis grandis. Taxonomy (NCBI): domain Eukaryota; kingdom Metazoa; phylum Arthropoda; class Insecta; order Coleoptera; family Curculionidae; genus Anthonomus; species Anthonomus grandis. The sequence continues at coordinate 6,149,303 of NC_065560.1, forward strand.
TTGAGATGTCCCTTAAAAAAAAACGAAAAGTTTATGATTTTCCTGATTTTGAAGACTGTGTACAAAATGCAAACAGTAGTAAAGTTTTGGTAATAAATATGCAATATAGTAATTTCTACAATTGGTTAGACCACAGCTCTCAATATAAAGTTAAAAATATTAAACCAAGTCGACCATACCTAAATAAAATGGTGCACATCCAGTTTTCACGAGAAGAGTTTACTTTGACTTACAAATATAGCTTTTGTCGAGTTAAATTTTCTAAACGCCAAAGTGCAAAAAAAAAGGATTTCCAGAGAAATAGGCTTGCGTTTTGGGAAAAGTTACCAGTTCTTTCTGATGAATCTGAAATGGTAAAAGAAGACATATGAGTTTTTTTGTTGAATCATTTGGAATCTTGTAAGATTTTTTTGAATTTGAGGCAATAAAACTGTATTTTAACGAATGTATTTTTATTACTTAATCACTTTTTATAAGTTAATAAAAATATTCAAACATTATTCTATATGTATTAAATTTCATAGTTCAGGCATCTTTTAATTTAATCAGCAAATGGTAAAACGATACTAAGGAAAAAAGGCATATCTGCCATAACTCAAAATCTAAAAACAAGTTGCAATTTTTATTAATGCCACTGATTTTTTAAGAAAATTACTATAAACTCCATATCTTTCATTTTAGTGAAGTTTATCGTAATTGGTGGCACGTTAAAAAATACAAAACCTTCATTATCTCAAAACACTGTTTTTGCACATACGCCCATTAGCTTATGGAGGGCAGTGGACTAAAGAATGAAATTCTATTGGACAAAGTTATGTAATTCTATTGGGTTCCCCAAAATTCCTATACATAGCTTGTCTATTGTTAATCCACAGACATTTCAACTTAGTTTAAACTAATACTGAACATCCATTGGAGGATCTGTGCTATCTGGGGTGTGAGATCAGAAAACAGGCCTTACAGAAAAAGTGACATTGTATTATATCTTAAAGATATTGACAAGAACAAATAAAATATGCCACGAGCTGCAAGTCTCCACTTATTTATATTATAAAAATTATATTTACATCTGGTTGTGTTTCTGTAAGCTTCAAGAGGTCTATTATATCACAAATTTCTCAGAGTTCTCCAACTATAGCTCTTTATCTGAAGTAGATAATTTCGCCAAAATTTTTGAGAAAAGTTTAAAAACATGACTTGAAGAATTTTTAAACTTATATATAATTATATCTTAAAATTAGTATGGATTTGATGCAGGCTTGTCTACGACAGATGCTGCACACAAACTCACCTCTTTAATAAACAATTAAATAAAAAAAATAAAAAAATTTAGTCATATTTTTAAATTTAACCGATAAGGCCTTTGATACAGTGTCATATGAAAAGTTTATTAGAAAACTGAAAGATATTGGAGTGAGAGGTTTGGCGTCCCGGTTTTGCTGATTATCTCACGGACAGAGAACAAATAGTAAAAATTGGTGAAAGTACCAGTATGAAACAGCGACTCTTAATCGCAGTATCTCAGGGTACAGTTCTTGCACCATGATATATGCCTATTAAATTGTCCTGGAACTCTCATATCTTACTCAGATGATACTGCAATTTTTATGAAGGAAATACATGGAATAAAGTTAGAGAACAGTTAGTAGTTAATAACTGGTTAACTAATCATTGTTTTCTCTTAATATTTCTAAAACAAAATTTTTCCAATAACAAATGATCTAGTTAATTTCGACTTTATACAACACTCAATCAATTACTTTTGTAAGAAAATTAAAATGGGAAGATGAACGTCAGAGATAAGCATCGCAAATAAACAAATTCCTCTCACTCAGAGACGTAATATCTTTTTAGACTTCAATATCATAATCAATTAGTAGCAATTTTTTTAAACATGCTAAATTACTTACCTGTAGGGATTTACATATATTTGATTGAAAGCTTCATTGCTTTCATAAAAAAAAACACGTCGGTGGACACGAAAATCCTTCTCACAAACAGCAACATACAAAACAAATCAATACTCAAAATCCCATTTTATAAATTCGTTCAAATTATTAAGTCCATTCTACTACCAATAATATTAAATGCTCGATACATAAATTGAAACGTTTAGTTTCAAATCATCTCTATCTTTTGAATTTTATGTGTGTGTCTGAATGGTCTTTATATATCTATAAAAGCAGAGCCTAATTAAAAAAAAATTATCCACTAGACTAAAGTAAACTAATTATACTTTTTAAAGCATCTTTTGGAAGGTGAATGAAATTCTGTTGGACAAAGTCATGTTAGTCCATTGGGTTCCCCAAAATTCCTATACATAGATTGTCCACAGACATTTCAATTTAGTTTAGACCAATACTGGACATCCATTGGAGGATGTGTGAAAACACAGGCCTTACAAAAAAAAAATGAAGTGACAACGTGCTATATCTTAAAGATATTGACAAGAACAAATAAAATATGCCGCGAGCTGCGAGTCTTGATAGTTTTAAAACTCGAAGAAAAGTTCGCCGTTTTGAAGTATAAAGTTGTGATTTAAGTGAAGGTTCGTTAAGAAGACAAGAAGGAAGGAGAGCAAAACGGGCGGGTGAGGCACGGGGGAGGCAAGGCAAGACCATGGGCGGGGGAGGGGAAAACGAAGGGGTTGTGAGTTTTGTTTAGCGAAATAAGAAAAAGGAAAGAGTGTACGAAGGGTGAAAAAGAAGGGCGTCTCATAAAAAGAAAGCCCCTCGGCGGCGTGCGGATGATTTCTTAGTGCATTTATGCAAAGCAGAAGGAGAGAAGAAGACGCGCGCCGTCCTTATTTCGAGTAATTAGTGGTCGGCGAGTCGGGAGAGAGGGTAGGAGAGCGTGTGTGATTCTAAATACACGCCCGCCCCTTAATTTATATCTAAGGGTAAAACAGTAAGAGTAAAGACGATGGTGGGGCGAGTCTTGCAAGAGGGGAAGCGGCGGAGGCGCAAGCGTCTTGGACGTTCACGAGGCTTTGTCTAATCGGATTCATTAACAGCGAAACGGGAATTATGCGTCCATTGCTAGTCGGCATATTTTTGAACACAGTCGGACTTTCAACCCCTCGAAGAAAACATTATTTCACCGGACATCATCGCAATAATATCAGGTGCGCGCCTCCCCCTCTTGATAACATACATCACAACAATACCCTTTTAAAATGTGTGTCATGTGTAGTAGTATGTATATATATAGACGACGTGTGTATGTGTGTGTGGAATATGCGCTCTCAAAACACACACCTCGCATCATCATCATCCAGCTTCTTCTTTCGTTTTTGGTGTTTAGTGGTTCTCACCCCCTTGAAACACACATACGAGCCAAACGCGTTTAGGGGTTTTGGCGCGCGAAACTCTCGTGAACATGCTCGCAAAAATTTATATATTCGCGCTCGTTTGCTATTGGCCTGCGAGCACGTGGTTTGGTTTTTGTTTGCCGCGGACCCGGTTTAAATTTGTTTAAGTTTGTTTACGTTTTTTTTGTTGTTTAGAATAGTTCTCGTTTTTTTTTTTGTTAAAAAAATTGTATATTATATTTTTCAACTTCCATTGCTTCGGTAAGTACACTCTGATCACATTTTATCAATGAATTTCTTAAATATCAAAGGTATTTTCAATTCGATAACCATATGTAAGAAACACATTTTTTTAAACGAATTTTAAGATTCAAATGATTTATACTGCAAAAAACCTCTTCTCAGGCCGTTTATTACAATGAAGATACTTATAAAACTTATTAGATGTAAAACTTACAATCCCAATCACTTTGTACAATTAACCTCCAAAAGTAATTTATGAATTCTCCGAGACATAATTTACCCAAAGATTGAAACTATAACCAAAATATTAATAAAAGTCAAACATCAAGTTATTTATAGAAATCTTAAATGATGAGTATTATATGTATTATACTATAAACAATTTTTACAGTACTTGTAAATACGTTCTCTCTAAGGCGTTTTAATATATACATTACTAATAAAACATCTAAAATTTGTATCCCCAGTCATTTGGTAATTTTTTGTTCCAAATAATTTAAAAATGCTTTTGTAAGTTTATCTTCCGAAACACTGAATGAATAATGAATTTCATATTTTTAACTTTAATATTTAAAAAACTGGATTTGGATCTTACTAGGGCCTGAAAATTCATTTCTTAAATTGTCTGTGGTATTTTTTTATTTTTTTTTAAATTTACGAATATTTTCTATATATCCAGGTTAACAATGCAATCTTAAAAACATACATTATTTTACTAAATATCATGAAAATTTAATTTCCAATTAGAAGATTCATGGCCATATATTATATTGTTCAACTTCCATTGCTTCGGTACGAACACTGATCAAATTTCATCAATAAATTCCTAAAATATCAAAGGTATTTTCAATTCAATAACCACATGTAACAAACACTTTTTTCAAGCGAATTTTAAGATTTAAATGATGAATATTATATATGATACTGTGAGCAATTTTGAAAATGAATTACACTGCAAAAACCCTCTTCTCAGGCCGTTTAATAAAGTGAAGATAATTTACTTATAAAACTTAATAATTGTAAAATTTGCAATCCCAATCACTTTGTAAAAATCACCTCCAAAGGAAATTTCTGAATTCCCCCAAAAAAAATTACCCAAAGATCGAAACTATGACAGGAATATTAATAAAAGTCAAACGTCAAGTTTTTTTTTCAATCTTAAATAATAAGTATTATATTTATTATACTATGAACAATTTTTAAAATGATTTATACAACTCGTAAATACGTTCTTTCCAAGGCGTTTTAATGTATGAGTTACTCATATAACATCTAAAATTTGTAATCCTAGTCGCTTTGTAATTATAACTTTAAAGTCCTTTTGTAAATTTAACTTCTGAAAACACAACCGCAGAAATTAAACAAAAATATTTAAAAAATTGGATTTTGATCTTACTAGGATCTGGAAATTCATATTTCTTAAATTGTCTGTGGTAATTTTTTTTCAATTTACAAATATTTTCTATATATCCTTGTTGCAGTAAATATTTTAATCATTTTTTATCTAGTTTAAAATTGGCACTTTTAACAATATTTAATGGAAAAAAAAATTGATTGTTAGTTTTTATAATTGTTAAAAACCCTATTATTATTATGAACATAATATAATACTTGCTTAACATACCTAATTTAAAATTAACGATAACAATAAAATCATGACAAATTGATACCACATGAAAAACAAATCAGCTTTAAAAAAAAACTTATTTTTTTCTTTTGCAAAAATACAAATATATTTTTATTTGCGTACATATTTTTTACGATAATAATAAGAAATCAATGCAATTTAGAAACATACGGAAATTCAATTTCCAATTAGAAGGCTCATGGCCGCAATCAGCCTGTAAAATATATAATAATGCACAATAGTAAGTAAATGTAATAAGATATTTTAATTATTGTCATTTGAATTTATTTACATTAATGGAATAGCTTGATGGAATTTATGATAATTTGCCAAAGATTTAGTTTCTTTATAAACATAATGTCATATAAACAGATTATTAAAAGCAAAATGAAAATTTTAAAAGTAATAAATAAATACATTTTTAAAAGATCCGGTTGCAGTAACTATTATAATCATTTTTTTATTAATACTTATATACTTTACATTTTTGACCATATTTAAGGGAAAAAACTGATTCCCAGAACTTATTATTAACCTAATTTATTCCTATGTACATAATATTATTTCATTGGCAAAGTTTATTTAAATTCAGTGATAAAAATATCAAGCAATTAAAACAATTTAAATTACATTTATTAAATATAAATACAATTTAATTTTCTGTTAGAGAACTCATGGGCGTATTTAGTTGGTAACATTAATAATTATGTACAATAATAAGTAAATATTAATAGGATATTTTAATTAGTCATTAACATTCATTTAAAATGTATTTAATGTTTATTAATATATTAAAAAACTGCCTTTGCATCTTAATACGGTCTGAAAATTGATATTTTTTAAACTGCCTTATTTTTACTTCACTATCTACTTTGTGTAAAAAATTTCTTTTTTTTGTTTTTATAAATTGACGAACATTTTTAAAGCCTCCTAAATAAGGTGTGGTTGCAGTAAATATTATGTATAATAATATGCAGGGTGTTTTTTATATATTGCGACAAAATTCAGGAACGCGTTCTTTGGAGAAAAATTCGCAAAAAAGTTCCTATAAACATAGGTCCTAAACCTTTTAGATTTTGAGCTACAGCGTGGCAAAGTTTTAACAAAAAAATGATTTTTTTTTCGATAACTTAAATACCCCTGTAGATATTTGTCCAAAGATTGGTATGCAGGGTCTGTGTATCCAGAGCCATTTACCAACATACTTTTAACATTTTTATGTTCTCCAGTGGCGTGTGTGCGGGTTTTCCGCTGAATACTTTTATAAAGAAAAATGGTACGCCACTGGTTTTTCTTGTATTAAAAAATATTTTTAAATTCCCCGTTTTATTTGTAACATTTTTAATCCCTTGGACTTTGTCCGTTAGATGCACGGTTTTCGCACAAAAAATTAAAAACCATGGACATGTTGCTCAGATTTGATTAGACTTTCTTTATTCTAGTAATTATTCGGTTTTGCAATTTTAATAATAAATAATACAATTTTTATTAATTAATTTAGTACAAAAGCCAGCCCAATTTATTAAAATTGTATTTGAGGATTTAAAACTCTTGCTCCTACAATCTTTAATTTAAATATACAAGTTTTTAAGTGATAAAAAAATATTTCATTTTTTATTATTTATTTAAGTAATATTATTATTTTTACAAAAGTTCTTCAAAGTGTGCTCCTCCAACATCAATACAAGCATCTAATCGACATCGCATTGATTGGCGGACATTTCAAAAATTCCTGGTGTCTGCCGAATTATGTCACAAGACGTTATAATGCGATTACGAAATTCCTCCACATTATCAATTGGATTTCTATAAACCAGTGATTTAAGGTGGCCTCACAAAAAAAAATCCAGCGGATTTAAGTCGGGAGACCGTGGGGGCCAAGGGTGAATTCTTTCTCGGGTACTTTCCCGACCTATCCAACGATTTGGATACGTAATATCCAAATACTGCCGAGCGTCATGTAAAAAAAACATTTGCTGTCTTAGCTGAATGGAGACATCTTCTAGCATCGCTGGTAATTCATTTTCAAAAAATTCTTGATACACTTGTCCAGTCAACCTTGCTGGTAAAAAAAATGGACCGATGAGAAAGTTTTCAATAATGCCGACCCATACATTAAGTGAAAACTGGTGCTGATGACGGTTTTCTGCCACAGCATGTGGATTCTCATAATGCCATATGTGGTTATTATGAAAGTTCATAATTACGTCCCTGGAGAAATTAGCCTCATCGGTGAAAAATATTTTTCTTATAAACGGTGCCTCTTGCCTTATGCGTTCTTGCATCCAACGACACAAAGCAGTTCTTTTCGGAAAATCGCCTGGCAAAAGTGCCTGCATCCGCTGAATATGATAAGAGTATAAAAGGTTTCTTTTAAGAATATTCCAAACTGTAAAGTTACTAATGTGTACTGTCTGAGCAATTTTCCTAGTGCTTGTGGTGGGATCTTCCTCGAATTCATTGAGCACCTGTTCTTCAATTTCAGGAATAACTATTCGGGGATCGTTTTCAGCGGTGAGTTTTTTAAAGCTGCCGGTTTCACTTAGACGTTGGTGTAAACACGTAAACATGGAGTGATAAGGAATAACACGATTCGGGTAACGTTCAGCATAAATACGCAAGGGTTCTCGTGCGTTTCCCTTAGCCAGTCCATAAATGTGCATATCGCACATTTCATTATTTGTGTAATTGTTAGCCATTTTTTTAACAAATTAATCTTGTCAACAGTGACTCTTGACGTGTTTTTTCTAAGTTTCTAAAATGTTAGGTAGCAAAATCTTATATTTTCTATTTAGTTTTAATTCAACAAACAGAAAATACATGTGAAAAGCCTTTATATTTTAGCCGTGCTGTTTGAATATTAAGTTATATTTTTTTACTTCTATAAATTATAATTTTAACATAGAATACCAGAAAGCAATTGAGGTAATGTCAATATCATAAATTATTTTCACTAAATATCGCGGCAATTTAATTTCCTAGACTACTGACTAAAATCACTCGGTAATTATATAATTATGTAAAATATTAAATAAACGTGAATAATAAAATTTAATTATTATCATATGCAATTATTTAACGTTGCATGATTTAGGGACTTTATAAATATAATGGGCAAAAAAAGTAGAAATTAAAAGAATGATTTAACGCCATGGTATGACAAAAATATTATTAAAATCCAAATAAAATTTTTAAAATAGTAAATAAACAGTACTCAACATTTGTTGAGTCCTTTAGATAAAAACACAGACAATTTTTAAAATTTGTTACACTACAAATAGGCCCTTCTAAGGTTGTTAAATAAAGTATAGGGCAATTATTGATAAGCCTTATTAAATGCAAAAGTTTCAATTCTAATCACTTGGTAGGTGTTGCAATTGATACTTCAGAAAGTATCTTCTAATGAATTTTCAAGAAAAAATGTTTTAGGCAATCGGATAACACTGCATTTGACAAAACTATTCAAAAACTAGATATGCATCTCAATACGTTCTGAAAATTCATATTTTTTAAACTGCCCTATTTTTACTTGCAGTACATATTTTAATCACATATAGTTCGAATTTTTATTAAGTATGCTATTTTATAGATATTTTAAATAATTTCAATTTTTAATTAAAATAAGGAACAAGTTAAAGCAATTTCATGAACATTTTTAATAAAAAAAGTGGCAATCAATATTTTTTTTGTAAAACTCATAGCCGCAATCAATATGTAAAATAGATGATCCGATAAGATAGATGAAGTCAGGGCACGTATAATAAACCATCTAACATGTATTTGTGAGATGATGGAATTTTTAATCAACAGAATTCAGATATTTTATAAAATACATAAACAAAAAAAATGATACAAATATATAAATACATAAACAAAAAAGAATAAACAACAGTTTCTTTTACTCTTGTATAATATAGCCTAATCGAAAAATGCTACTTTACAAAATGATTTTAAAAAATCACAACAAATGTATCTAAAAACTGATGGCAAAATCGTGAGAATCTGATAAAAAATAAAAAATTTATAAAACATCAAACTTGGCCAATATTTCAGGGTGGCGGAATTTTGTCCCGGCTAGTATAGAATATAAATGAAATTGAATCAAATATTGAAATATTGCTGATTCTAACGCTACTTATCTAAAAGATACTCTTGAGTATTCTACAAAATAAACCAAAATTACAATTTAAATATTTTCATTGTTAATTTAATAAGCGGTCTATTTGACTACACTCTTGCTGGTATAAATGCAAAATTCTTAAAATTTTTGTATAATTATTTTGTTGATAGTATATAAGTTCTGTTTTCCGGAAATCGGTTCGCAAATGTATCACACGTTCTTGAGATAACTTTATTACGATTGCTGTAGATAGTCAAGACATTTAAATAATATTCAAGTGTGATTTAATCATCTCGACATGGTTTTCCATTGACAATTTGCAAATAACGTACTCTTTCTAGAATGCTAAGTGACTTACCGAGTTACATATAATTGAGTTACAAATAAATTTGTGTAATTTATATTAAATTATACAAATCTAATTTCTTCACTTTAAAATAAATATATATGTATACTTTACTGGAAAGAAATATTAAAAACTAAATGTTTTTGACCGAACTTCATGACAATTAACATGTATATTGGCAAACTCATGGCCGCAATCAGTGCGTAAAATAAATAATTATTTTTTAAACCATTCTAGTGGTCGTTTTTCATTATAAATAAGACTTATTTATCCGATAGTTTACTATTGAGGATTATGGGTTGTGGACAAACGCAAAAAATGTTAATATGCAGTTATCAACTGATGTTTTTTTTCTATAATGAAATTTTTGCATATTAACAGCTCAAAGGTTACAATGTTATCATAAAATTTAATTATTTAATCATGCTTGTTGTAATAATAAATAGCAACGTTACAAACCTTAGTTAAAAAAAGTTATTTGCTGGTTTGGCAGTATCATGGATTTTTTGTACATTTTCTGATTATACGTGTATCTTATACTATATAAGCTACAAGAATTGTTTAGGCATCAAATTTTTCATTTTTAAAAGCTTTAAATATGAGTAAAGCTTGCATAAAAATGCCTCAAATAGTTCCTGAATTATCCTGAATTAAAGTTGAAATTGTAAGAAAAAATCTCACTGAAATCCAAACTGCTCTAACTTTTTTATATGAAATTTTTCTTTGGGAATGCCTTTACATTTAGGTGAAAGAAGTATCAATATTCCTTAAAAGGTTTTTGGGTTATACTCAAAAGTGCGTTAAAGTGGTGTATCTTTAGTTTAAGTTTAGACCTTTTTAGGTTTATCCCTGCTAAATCCGAGCCTAGCACAAGTAATTCTTAAGATGCAAAAATCATTTATATATGAAATAATTCGTTAAGTTAAAACTGCATATGCTCGAATAGTTGTTGGATTATCGAGGAACAAACTTTCATTCACAGAAGAAAAATTCGACCTAAATAGGTGTCTTTTACATAAGATTCATCTTATCAAAACACCCTTATGCTGCTAATTTAATATTTGTATATATTTTTTTAATGTTCTTTAATAGAAGATGAAGGGAAACGTGAAATTTACTAAATATATTGCGAAATATACCGAATTACGAAAACATCCTTAATTATCTTACAAATTCATCACATTAACTCAATATTTCAAACAGCTAAGCTCTGATTTTGCCTCGTCATTTTATTGATGTTTCCTTTTTTGCTTTTAATTTTTAAAATCTTTTATTGATTTTTTTTGTGTTTTATGTGTTTAAGTGTTCTCAGATTTATTTACTGCAGTATTTTTTACTTGGAAACACTCATTTTCCCCATCACTCTGCATAGAGTTACTAGTTCACTGAGTCTAACGCTTTCGTACAGTCCAGGAACATCAAATATAATTTTAAATTTTGTTTTTTAATCTTTAACGCAATAAAAACTAACGCTTTAAAGCAATCACTATTAAAATATAAAATTAGTCGAGAAGTAATTATTGTGTTGGTCTAAAATCTCTTTCGACATATTTTTGATGTATTTAGATCTGGTAATAGCGCTGGCCACTGTTTTGAACTATTTTTGCATAAACCACACAATGTACTTAAAGTAACTGATCAAATTATATCTTAAGAGCATCTCCCATTTAGCATAAGGCAACATGACATATATACCATTATAACTAGTCTATCTGTAGCGCAAAAAGTTACCTTAAACATGCCACCCTTTTCATGTTTTAAAGTTGAAATCACGTTGAGAATTTAGTAAAAGTGACGCATCTTACAGGCTTTATTTAATTAGAATCAAAAATTGGTAAATCAAATTTTTCTTTGCAATGATACCTTGCAAATTCTTTGTGATAATTTCTGGACATGTACTGTAAAGCTTTATTTCATTAAATACTCATTGAACAGAACCACACAACTAGTGAAGAAATTTCTTCCATTATCCTTGGTCCTAACAACTAAGGATTTGTTCAATAAATTTATTTAATTCACGCAAATATAGTTTTAAGTCAGGCCAACACCATACATTTTGATATAGTTGTCATTGTACTCTTAAATGATCTTTTACCATTTTCTTATTTAGAATAGATCCATAATCTAATTATAATTATTTCTTTAATAAATCTTTACAGTGGTCATAGGTGAAGGTCATAGCCCTTATATCATACATATCAATCCAATGCCGTGGTTTGCTAGTTTAGTTTAATATGTCCCGTCGTCGTCCGCCCACATATACATATTTCCAGGCATCCAAAGAACATGCAATTCTTACATTTATTTTACATATATTTGGCACTTACCAAAATATCTAAGCCGATAAAATCGGACCGCGAATATATGTATGATAATGAAAAGGAAAGAAACAAATTAAGAATGGAGGCAATGTATTACAAAGCGATTTTCCAAGAACGCGAATTTGCCTTGTTTTGTTGGACATTTGCATGCAAGTTGGACGGGTTTATATCGTTACCGTTCATATAATCCTAGACAGTCTTGAAATTTGAATGTTCTGTTGGTACATATTCATTTTTTATTTTTGGGTAAATCACACACTTAAATCTTACTGCCTCTGAATAAATATGAAGATGTCTATGTAAGTTAATTGTTCAAAGTTTTTTGATTTATTATATTAGGGCTTCAGGAGCAGTTAACTTATCTTAATCTTTGCTTATCACTATATTAAAAGGAAGTGTTTTTTTTAGAATCGTACGCATTTAAGTTATGCATTTTTAGTAGGAGTAATTAATTCACTCTAATGGAAATTTTACTGTAATATACAACCTCTTTGAAATACCTCCTAATTTACCCAGGATTTGCTGCTTAAGAAACTGTCCTGGTTACTATATACATCTCAAACTCCAACAAAAGAACCTTTTTTTTGCCCGATTTTATTTATGTCTTTACTGTATATCACATTTAGGGTATGTACCAATACACTGCAGTTTAGATGATTCTCACATACAATTTTCTAATTTTTAAAACTAATTTATATTTGATCACAAGCTATGTACAATTTGGATGTAAGTTTTGTCCTCACTAGATGATTGCAATCGACTGGATAAAATATAATTAAATTCGTTTGCACTTTAGCAGTAAAAAGAACCAAACCTTCGAAGATGCACCCACTAAAACAACTTTTTTAGGACCTTTTACCCACTAGGATCCAAGGTAGTTTTGTTTTCTAGGGAGTAAAAAATTCTCATTGGCATATCCGTAGCTGTGATTAAGATTTTGATTTATGTACTCATTATCAATATGTAGAAAGCCTCATTATTTAGGCTCTTGGACTGAAGTATCAACTAATTATTATCGGAATAAAGCAACTACTCTCTGAACTTAGAATTTATAATAGAGATGAGAATGTTTCAACTCTTGGTAATTTCGTGCAATGTTTTTATAATTCATGGCCCTGATCTGTGCGTAAAGAAAGTATGAAAATGGCATACCACATGCCCCTATTAATTTATTTTTTTCTTGTTAATCACTTGTGTATTGTTTTGATATTTTTTTTCAAAATCGTATCGAATTTAATCAAGCTTTTTAAAAAAAAAAATTACAAAACTAGATAATTAGAAATTAAGATTTAATTAGATTTAGAAACTAATTATGGTAAAGTTGAGTAATTTCTAGAGGACGGAAGGAGTCCTGTACTGTCTTGTGTGAATGATGTTTTTACCTTCGAACCGCATTTAATTTTTAACAATATTTATCATGACCTGGTTGGCACGTAAGTTTAGCGCTTGCCTACGAACCCGATGGTCGCATTTCTCGACCAAGTTATATTTCACTTTTTATTTTATTTTTTGCTTTATTTCCGTTCGCTCTCCCGTTCAACTTTACCTCATTCTGTTTGTTTTCTTTAACATTATTTTTTATGTATTTATTTTTGTTTTAACTTAATTGTTTGTGGTGTTAATGCAATAGTTTTAACAGTAAGTCATATCCCAACATTGTAATTTATGTCTATGCATTGTTGTTTTTGTACTAGGGTTGCTTTCTATTTTCTTTTACATCTGACGATGCCTAAGGGGGAAACACGTGCAATCGTTTTTTAAAAAATAAACATAATTTGAGACCATTGACTTTGTGTCCCTCCAATCTCTGAATTTCTAGAGGAATATGAAAAACAGTAAATTTATTCCTCTATTATTTGAAGCCGCAGATAACGATTAAAATTTGATGATACGATGCTTCGTTTTTTGGCGAATTAAACGTTTTGAACATAAAATTTATCTTATGTAAAAAATATTTATTCATCTCTCACTTTCTCATGGAGGTCTAATAAATAGTACCTCAAATAATTACTGGTAAAAAAATCATTTTTTAGTAAGTCTTTCATCAAATTCCTAAAATACTTAGATTTTTGTGAAGCTTTGGACAGTGTTAAGATTTCTAAATTTAATGAACTAAATAAGCTTTTTTTTTTAAAAAACGTATATAAGATATATTAACCAATTTTTTCTGATATTTCAAATTACTTAGACTGTAATCTGTTAAAAACTAATCAATTACTTCAAAACAGCAGTATTTACAAAGAAACCCTTTTTTGACTATCAGTTTGTAGGTTTTTTATTATAGGAATCGCTACATTGAATAACCTAGACCATGGAATAAATAGAAGAAATCACTTTTCCTTCTAATATACCTAAAACTTTACTCTTGTGGCTTAAGACACATCCTTGTTGCAACATCCGCCTCAAGCTGTTAAAAGCCACCGTCAGTGTCTCGTCTTTTATAACTTATTACAGTCTGTAGGCTTCATTTTATCTCATCTCTATGGTACTATATACACTGTAGTTAAACTGATCCTCACACACCATTTTTAGGCTTCCCTAGCATTTTTCCAACAATTATCGGAACATTAGCATACAGTTTAAACGCAACTTTCATCTTTTCCAGATGATTTTATTTGTCTGGATAAATTACAATTCATATAATTTACAGCAGATAAGCCTTGACTAGACATCGCCTATGTACACTATTGAAAAGTACAAATAAAGCCATTTTTTATTTAAAATATTAATTTCTTTCAATGTGATGTATAATTCACAACCCTAATCAATACGTAAAAAATATATAAAGATGACCCACTACATGCCCCTAGTAATTTAGTTATTTCCTGTTTAAACCATTGGTCTTGAAACAGTGATTTATTTTTAAATCTTATAGAAAAACATTTAGTTAATTTAATTCATATTGTTACTTTAATAAACCTTTAAAACAATCCACATACTTTAACTAAAATCTAACTACACGAAATCGGCAAATAAACATAAATAACGCTAATGTTATTCTGGCATATAAAAGTTAGAAGCAAACTTGGCGACGGGGTTGAATATAGAAAGCAAGTTTTATTGCCTTGCCGGTTAAAGGGCTAAATATTATTATGCTGTATGTATCGTGCTAGACTGATTTTAAGATAATTTTTTTTTGGTTTTTGGGTTTTTTAAAGCGAAAGTATGCCAGTTGATCCGATAATAGAAGAAATTTTAATTAGGTGTTAAAGTATTATTTGATAAGGAGTTGTTGGAGAACCCTGATTTAAAAACCTAAAGGAATTTTGAAGTTTTTTGTATTTTAGTTCCAGTATTGATTAGCTAAGAAAAATGCTAGTAGTACAGTCCTAACATTAAAAAATGATAGAAGAATCCTTGGACTATTGTTAATGTCTTCATATGTCTAAATATAACGACTGAAATCTTGTGAAACGTAGTGAAACCACGAAAACTGGAATACCTCGGATGTTATGAAGGGAAATACCTTTTCCTTTTTTCCCTAATTTCTTATTAATGGCCTTACTTGAGAAAGTGGCATAAAAGATGTACCAAATCCCTATTTTGCGTGGTCTCCTAAATATAGACAGCCAGAATTATCGCCAACCTTTGTTAAAAGTTGGCACTAGAAATTATTTATTTTATTCAATCTGTTGTATAATTCATGGCCCTGATCTATGCGCAAAAAAACTATAAAAAAGTTGAGTAATTCATTTATTATAATATCTTATAGAACTCGTCCAAAGAAGTTGCTATAGCAACGATCAGCCAATAATACCCCCAATTTAAGTCAAAATTTGCTACCCGAGCTGGATTTATTGACAACTTTCAAGCAGAATTTATTTATGTTGACTAAAAAATAAAATCCAAAGAGTCTTTGACTTCACCAAAGATGCCTTAAAGGTATGAAAATTTTACTCTTATGAGCATATTCTGGAAACAAGCTCACGATATTTTGAAAGCAGTGAATCGAAAACAAACGTATGCGTGGATTCGGTAGTTTTTTGGACTTTAAAACCTTTACAAGTGAAAAAAAAATATTTTTTGATTACGATCTTGTCCTATTTGTCTGTATAACTTGAAGAGGATTCAATTGCCTTAATTTTTACTATGGGACTCTATCCAGAAAACCACGTTAAAAAAAACGGCAAGGGATACAGGACAGTGCAGGTCAGAATTTTGCAAGTCATAATGTATGCACATTATCAATTAGTAATTGGATACGAGTTCTATGGGGTTTTAAAGACAATTGTATTTAAAATAAATAAATTACTAGGGGTATGTGATTTTGGATTTTTTTATTTACGCATAGATCAAGGGCATAAACTATACCATAATTTGAACCAAGTTAACATGTCTGAATTACTACTATAAATTTAAACCCAAGGTTAGGCAGTGCAAACGGGATAAAATATCATTCAGAATTTTTCACATGAACGAAATCATCTAATGAGAATGAAAGTAACGACTAAAATTGTACACAGATCATATTATAATATAAATATGAAAATATCTATGGAGTCACGAGAAACTTCTGGGATAATGATAACCTAAAAATGGATCACTTTAACTACAGTTACTTTTAACAGTTTGAGACTGATGCTTAGTAAATCGGGACAAAAATTGCTTTCTTATTGGAGTTTGAGATGTAAATGTCATGCAACAAAAGTACTATCTTAGGTAAACAGGAAGGAAAAGTGATTACTTCTATTTAAGTAATATTATAAAGTCTAAGTGCATATTTCGTCAAACTTAAAAAATGCCTTAAATAGATACAATTTTCTTTAAAGAAAAATTATCAAAACAATGAGCAACAAGTCATAGATTAACAGAAAATAAAAAAAATATAGGGGCATGTGGGACATTTTAATATTTTCTTTACGCATTGATTAAGGCCAGGAATTATACAACAAATTCAGCATGTACTTTTAAATTCGGCTAGAAAATTTAACCCAATAGAATAACTGCCTTATTCTAATATTAGTAAATAAATATTTTAGTTCGGCCAGAAAACCAACTTAAATTGGACGTACAGATATATATAATTCAGTAATAGCCAATAGCAGGCGGCCAACCTTCTTCAAAGTGTTTGAGTTTTATTAACAACAAGTTTTGTGGGATGCCTCTTGGGAGTGTAAGAAAATAATGTCTGTTGGTTGACTGCTATCATGATTTTTAGTCCAATCATTTAGATATTCTATTAAGTTTATTGTAATGGAGATTAGAGGATTACACCTTAGACTAATTGGACGATTATTTCTCTTTAATGGTAAAATGCTTCTATTGATCAGAGATCTTTTCTCAATTGCATCACTTCACCTATATCCTGGACTCGATTCCTTCTTAATTTTTTCGATGGCTTCATTCGCTTTTTCTTCACTAAAGTTTATCATAGTAATGGATAGTTCTGGTTATATGAATATTGTGATACTATCTTATATTTTCCTAATAACTCTTATTGATTAGAACTTCAGTTAAAAAAATGACTAAATTAAAAGGAGCCAAATAAAAGTGGTAACAACAATAAATAAAATTTCGTGTCGCGTGTCGCGTGCGTGTGTGGCATACATTACCCCGGCCGATCACGTACAAAAATATTTAGGGGCAGATGTAGCAATCTGTGCAATGTGCCTTTTTCCCAAAGGGAAAGGGTCTGGGCCCTATACCACTCTAACGAAACGTTTAATGGCCCCGAAATAAATTAAACTGTTTTATGTGGATGTATAGGTTTAACCTAAAGTGTATATTGTCAATTTTGATGTTACTATGATAGTTGTTTGAGGTTTTTGTAGCGCTCCAAGCAGGTCAGACTAAAAACTTGTGTTGCTTTTACAGGCTAAAACTTGGAAAAATAAATTTCACTCTTATTTTCCGTTTTAACTTTAATAATGACGTTAAAGTTTACCAACTTTTAATAGTCCAGTTATTTTTTTGACGTACGAACAATTGTATATCTCCAAGAGAAAGAAAATAAATAGATACATAGTTATTAGGTATAATTTACATTTAACAACTCGAGTAGTTTGGTACATAGGTCCAATATTTACGTCTAAATCATTAGATTTAAAATCTTACGCTATCTTAAACGCCCATTTAATTTCTGATCATTTGGTGAAATAGGTGTTCCCAAGACAAAAATATTACCAAAATTGTTACGCTATCCTTGTTTTCATATATTCCATTATCAAGGTTTTCTTAGTGATTTTTAATTACTTCATAATAATTACAAATAATATGGATAATAAAATTATTATTTTAAATTAACCAAGTTTCATTATTAAACTATATAATATCACAAAATCAAAATGATGGCTGGTGAATGGCTTAGACCTAATATAAGAATGTTAATTAAGGATAAAAATCGAGCTCTACAAAAATATTAAGCTCCTGGTCTTTAAGTCTCAATAATTAAAATAATTACAAAAACCCTAATAACTAGACGAGAGAAGCAACATTATTTAAATTATATTGTTTTTCAAAATAATAGTCGTAAAACATGATCTACACTTTGAAATTTAAATATCCATACTCCAGACTCACCAAAAATTCAACTCAAAGAGCAATTTACTTGAATCTTTATATTATTCTAAAGAAATCTATTGCTAATTGATGGCATAGGATTATAAGTTAATTAGTTTATGATTTTTCCAATTATCTTTTTGGACAAAATTTAAATTACAAAAGCAATAATATTGCTTTTATAATTTAAAAAAGATTAAGTACAAATTTAAAAATTTAGAAAAAATGCACATCGCGACCAATTTACTTGAATCTTCTTGTAATAATTGTTATTATAAGGAAATCTATTGGTAATTGATGGCATAGGACTATAACTTTAATTGGCTTATTATCTATTTTAATTATCATTTTTTTTCCAAAAAAAGTCCGAATATCACTAAACATTATTTTAGTCCAATTTTAAAAATTCGGAAAAATTATTTTAAAGTTAATTAATTAAAATTACATTTCTATCAAGAGCAATTTACTTGAATCTTTCTGCTTTTATGAAAAAAATCGTCATTATAAGTTAATTGGTTTATTATTTTTAAATTAGCAATTTTTATTCCCCAAACAGTCCTAACATTACTAAAAATTATTATTTTTTCCAAATTTAAAATTTCGTAAGAAATTCATATCAAGAACAATTTACTTGAAACTTCTTGTACATATAAAGAGACCTATTCTTAGTTGACAGGAGATAGTCATAAGTTAACTGGTCTAATATTTCTTAAGTATGATTTTTTTCCAAAAAAAAAGTCTTTAAGAATTCATAAGAAATTCAAATCAAAACCAATTTACTTAATTCTTCTTATTGTTATAAACAAATCAATTGTTAATTATTGGCATTGGATAGTAAGTTAATTTTTTTATGATTTTCTAATTTTTACTAATAATTTTTTTAATGATCTCTTTTCTATCAAGAAAAACTTCAAACATTACTTTAGTTCAGAATATCAAGTCAACAATAATTTATTTGAAACCTTCGTAATTATAAAGAGACTTATTACTCAGTAGTCATTAATAATAGTCAATTGGTCTAATAACATGTCTAAGACCCATTTACTTGAATCTTGTTGTTATTATTGTAAATAAATCTTTTTAAGTTTAAGATAATCTATCAGAAGGTTGTAAGTTAATGAGTCTAACATTGTTTAAGTTATAATTGTTTTTTTCCAAAAAAATGGCCAAAAATTATTGTAGTTCAAATTTAAAAATTTATAAAAAATTTAAATCAAGACCGATTTACTTGAATTTTTGTGTTGTTACAAAGAAATCTATTGCTAATCAATAGCAGAAGATTGGAAGTTAATTGGTCTAATACGTTTGTAGTTATGACTTTTTTCCTAAAAAAGTCCTGAAAAATATACCTGTAAAGTATGATAATTAAAGAGGTTGAATAGGGTCAAAGGCCTTTGACAGATCAAAGACAACCAAGAGATTTTACAATTTTATTTCTATAATGCAAACATAATTCCAACAGTAATTTGAAATTACCTCATCATTTAAAAATAAGAATCGTAGCAAAAATGTATTTTATAAATTTATCATTTTTGCACTAGTGATATTTTTATAGCAATAGTTTATTATTTATAAATATCCCATTTTTTACTAAATAAGTTTTAAAAACTGTAAATTAATAGTCGATTGTGTGTCATAATATTAATACTTCTTATTTGAATCTAAATCGGGTTTTAAGCAAAACAATATTTTAACATTTTTAACGTTTTACTAAAAGTTGCTTCACTTGCGGTTAAATTGTGAAAATACAATGAACACATAACTAAGTACAAACAGTGTTTTTACTAATTGCGTTAAAAAGAAGTAAATAAAATTTTAAACGGTATAAACCTTAAGTAACACCATAATTTCTTTAAAATAAATAAGTGACAAAGTATTAATTATTTATTCTCACTGGTGAAAATCGTTTTGCGTATCAATTTGTTTGAAAATCTCGAATTTATGATCAATCAGGAAATAGAAAAATAAACCAAATAATAGTTAATTTAAAAAGACTAAGCTTATTACAATTAATATTTCTATAGGAATACATTGTTTAATAATAATCTGCACAAAACAATAGCGCAAAATTAATGACTTAAAGTATAACAAACGAAAATTTATTAAATATCAAAAAGTCGCACAGACTATTGCAGGTACAATGATATCTGGATACTTGCGCAGGAGTATATTGAAAATTAATATACAGTGTGGTGACTTTAATTGGAATAAATTCAGTTAAAACTAATAAAAATTTATCTCGCAAAATTCCTGAGACCCGTCGATTTTTGTTTATTTTTTTTCACATTTCAAGATAGTTTTTGTATTTTTTCACCTACAGGGGGGTCCAAATTAACCCCAACTTTTTTTTTTCAAACGGAAAGCCACTTTTTTTAAACTCTCATTGAAAAGAGCCCTTTTTCTTGATTAAATTGCTCTATTTACTTTTGTGATTATCTAAAGGAGAAATACGAAAAAAAAAAATAAAAACCATTAAATTATTAAAAGTTGCGTTTAATGTATAAGATGCTCAAAATGAGCACCATTTACTTGTTGGCAAAGCCCAAGACGATAATAAAATTTGTTTCTGACATTTTCTAACATTTCTGGAGATATTTGTCGGTTCGGTGAGTTCGTCTAAGTTTCCTGGTTTGCTCATATAAATTTGACTTTTCAAATGTCCCCACAGAAAAAAATCAAGTGGGGTGAGATCGGGAGAACGTGCCGGCCACTCGATTGCACCCCTTCTACCAATCCATCTGTTTGGAAAATTGTCATCTAAATACTGGCGTACATTACGGGCATAATGTGGGGGAGCACCATCTTGCTGCATCCAGATTCTTTCATCATACAAATCTGGATCGAACTGACTCGGATATAAGGCACGTAAGACTGGAACTAGTTCATGTTCAAGAAATTCTAGATATCTTTCCCCAGTTAAAGTATCATTGAAGAATATGGGCCATATAACTTGCCTGCCAATTATGCCAGCCCAAACATTAGTTTTCTGGGGATATTGTGTATTAGTTTCCCTTACTTAGTGTGGGTTCTCGTCAGACCAGTAGCGACAGTACTGCTTATTAACATGGCCATTTAGGGTGAATGTAGCCTCATCAGAAAACAGAATCCACTCCGAAGATATGCGATTTTCGTCAATGGCGTTCATCATTAATTCACAGAACTGAACTCTGCGATCTGGATCGTCTTCCAATAATTCTTGAACGGGTTGTATTTTATAAGGTCGTTTGTTTGCACTTTTTAAAATTTTTAGCACAGATTTATGATGAATAGAGTTTTCGCGAGCTACTCTTTTGGCTGCAGTTACCGGATTTTCTTCCATCGCTAACAATACATTTAATTGGGTGTTTTAATCGATTTTAGAAGACCTTTGTCTTGAAACATCCCTCACGTGCCCAATTTCTCGAAATCTGCTTTCAATTTTACTAACCGTACCTTGGTTAATAGGTGGCAAAAAAATATATAAATTGTAATTTAGCTACTGGTGCCATTTTTCTAGATTTAAAAAGAGCATTTGAAACCAATAATAACAAAATTAAAAAGTCTAGGTTTGGAGAGGGTTGTTTTGGAGTGGCTTAGTAAGTATTTAAAAGATAGCAAACAGGTATTAAAAATTAATGATGTTTTATCATAAACAGTTAGTAAATAAATATGGCGTGCCACAGTGTGTTAAGACCATTGCTATTTGTAGTATACAGGGTGTTCCGAAAGTAATGGGACATAGAACAACAGTAGATTCCTTACGTCAAAATAATTTGATTGAGGTCAACTCATCCTAACTTTATAATTAATAATAACTGAAATACAGGGTGTTAAAGTATTATTTGCTTTATCGTTTTTTTTTATCATATGTCCTAAACCAATTGACATACTGACGTGAAATTTAAAACATACAAGTCTTTAAAAAGAAAACTAATAGTTCGTATACAGTTTTCGTGTTTTCGGTAGAGGGCGCTCGTTGCGTTAGTTTTTTCTTTTTTAGAACCCCTAACTTCTTTTTCAGCCCCATATATCGGTTTAAAAATAAGTATGAAATAAATTCCTTTTTCAATTTTACATAAAAAACCTATACCTTATTAAAGTCGCTGGGAGCAACCATTTTCGACATAATCGCACTTTTAGGTTTTCATAATAATATTAATGACCTAGATTTACTAGATTTTTAGCAATGCAATCCTAAATAAAATAAAATTAATACCTAAGATTATTGATATTTATCTAAAATTAGAATAGTTACTAAATAAAAAAAATATTAGGACTTTTTTGTTAATTATTAATCATAATCAAAGTAAATATTTATTGATTTTTTTTCAAACAAATATTTTTAAAACAATAATAGTTATTGATGCATGGCTTTTTCCAATATTTTAGAGCAGGTGGAAAATGAGTAATATGTGAAATTATGATGAAACTATTATTGATATTATAAGATTTTAAATTATTCTAAGTGGAAAACCGTTTTCTAAGTAAGTCCGGATTCGAACAAAAAAATGTGTAGGCTTAGTCATAATCACAGTTTTAGTCATTAAACTTCTTACAAAAATTAAGACGATATGAAAAAAATTTAAAAATAAAGAGAACACAAAAATAAAATAGAAAGAGAATACCTATATTACACGACTTTATTCGTATTGAATGAAGTCCTAACTTTATAACAAAATAATTTTTTGAAGTCCAATGATAATATAGTATTAAAAAAAATTAATGCATCATCAGTTAATATTAATCTGAGAGGAATTTTCAGCCAAAAAGGCCAATTTTTATAATATTTTATAAGCTGGTCGCAATAATAAGTTTCTTTAAAGAATAAAGATCAATAATTAATATAGTGTAAAGACATGATGTTAGGATGTAAATATCATTAAAAAATAGATTGAAATGCGTCACAGAATAAAGTGTCACTCTTTTCATACATCTAATAATAAAAATAAAATACTCTGTCACCAAAGAATATATTTAGTACATACCAGTAAGATAATTAATTAAATAGTTTACATGCTTTATAATGTTGAGTTCTCAATTCGTATCAATCTAAATCAGACAGAATAACAGACAGCTGAAATGACAATGATGACAAATTAATTATGATAATCACAATATGGAGTCGTAAATCCATTTCAATGCTCCTAATATTTCCGATTTTACAATTGATGATAAAAATAATAAATTGTAACGTAATTCAAGAACGCACTTACTATAGGAATATGCCAGGAACACTTTTTTTATTAACAACTTGAAAATTTTCACCTGATTCAGTAAGATATGTAAGGTAAACAACAAAATTGATTCAAGTAGGTATTCCACACTTCTTTCTATTGAATTTTGGTTAATTAACTTTCATAATTTTTATTACAAGCTCGAGATCAACAGCAGTATACTTAACTTTTTATGTTCTTTGTCAACTGTTGCTTCTCAAAGTTGTCATTCGTCTTATTGTCGATCCTGTTATTCTTCTCTGTTCCTCATGCTCCTTTTTTTAAGAACCGCTTTCCAAGTCTCCATGGATTTTATCAGGCTTCCTTGTTTTCTATCTCTCTTAAGTCTTTTCTCATAGTTTTGAACAGGACATTATTTTTCTTATCTAGGTTCTTCTTATTCTTGTCGTTGTTTCTTAATACCGGCTCCATTAATTTCGCGGTCTCTATATTGAGGTTCTAGATATCTCTTACTTCTGACTATTCTTGTAGTTCCATTAACCTAAAAGGAGTTAAAAATTATCCTAATTAAAAAAAGTTAATGTAAGCGGTCTTAACTGCCTAGAAACAAATACAAAGTGGTTTTCGTGCTTTTTATTTAAATAAATAAATTTATTAGTTCTCCAGAACGGAAAATTGTTTTAGAAGTGTACTTTCTCGTATCAATCAATGTTTCGATTTATCATAACATTATCTAGGACAGTCCTTATTAGAAAGAATTTCAGTTGTGCCTTAGCAATGGCGGATGTTATTGATGACATTATAAGATCTAGGGATGATGGTATGATTTCTGGCCTTGTTCTATTGGACTATATGAAAGCCTTTGATTTTGTTAATCACGAAATTTTAAAGTCTATACTTCACTATATAGGTTTTTCTGATAAAGCTATTAATTTCATTAATTCTTATTTAAGCGGTAAGGTGCAGCGAATCAAAATAGAGGTAAATGTATCTGAACCTTTGGAAGTTGATAATGGCGTCCCTCGGGGTGGATTACTTTTAGATTTTATTTTTAATTAAAAAACTTGCTTTACCATTTTTATGCTGACGATGCGCAGTTGTATTACTCTTTTCTGCCAGAAAATGCTAAAAAGGCGGAAGCAAAAATTAATCAAGACTTACAAGCCATATGCGATATTTCTTCAAAACATTTACTTAAATTAAATCCTTCTAAGTCCTCTGTAATATTTATTGGTAATAAGCAAAAAATTAACCATATTTTAAACAGCATTACTATTAATATTAAAATTGGTGACGCTAATACTCCTGTTGTAGATAATTGCAAAAGTTAGAGGCTTAATATTGTATAGTGATTTGCGATTTCATCAACACGTTTCTAATGTTCTAAAAAAAGGGTATTTTGCTTTAAAATTAATTTACTTGCATAGACATTATCTAAGTGAAGATATTAAAAAAATGTGACTCTTTAGTGCTGTCACAATGCAATTATTGCGATGTTGTTTACGGTTGGTGCCTAGACTATAATGACAGGCGCCGATTGCAAAAGCTTCAGAACTCATGTATTCGCCTAATTTTTGGCATACGTAGACGTAATCGCGTTTCCCATAGACTTACCAAACTGGGGTGGTTAAACATGGAAAATCGTAGAGTTGCTCGTTCACTTACTTTACCTATACCCTAAGATTACTTCTAAAAATGATGTTCAACCATTTGGGCTTAAGAAGAAATACAATTCATATTCCAAGGCATAAGACTCAATTATTTAAAAAGACCTTTTCCTATAATTTTGCATATGAGATGAAGTCTTTTTCACAGAGGAATGATGGCGCGTCTGAGGAGTCAGCAGCTATCGGCGTAAAATATTAAAGGGTCAATATTGTTAGTTTGGGTATGGGTGAAAACAACTAAAAATCTGTGTTTAGTGTGAATAACTAATGTGCGTTTTTTTTTTTTTTTTTTTTTTTTTTTGTGAGAGAGGTACTATGTAAGTTTTTGGGTACGTGTGTATTGTATTAAATTTTTTTTTTAGTTAAGTTTTGGCCACAATGTTAAAGACCAGAATCTGCCTTGGCAGGATTCTGAATTTGTTGGCCTTTTATTCGCATAAAATAATAAATGCGTATTTTTTTTATGTACTTATGATGAGTTTGCAAATAAAAAATATTTATTATTATTATTATTATTAATATTTGTCCTGAAAAAGTAATATATAATTGATCATTTGACGTTTATCTCAGGCCACATGGCATGTCAATTAAAAGTAAATATTCCACAAAACATTTAAAAAAAAAGGGAAAACCGAATTAAATTTCAAGGCTTCATGGCTTAGAAGTGGTTTCTGATTATCTGCGTTTTTGAATCTTAATTTTCAAATTACTAGAAAATAATCAGCAGCCCAACTGACTGAAAATGTTGCACACTGACGCCACGAGGACGCGCCACTAGTGATGCTTCCATAGCGGATAGAGGGTTATAAAATATTATTCGACTATCGTGCGTTAACTTTAAAGAACAATTTTTAATAAATATAAAAACCATTTATTCTCTAGAACTGACAATTGTTTCAGAAGTGTACTTTTTCGTGGCAATCAAGGTTTCAATTCGTGAAACCATTATCTAGGGCGGTTTTATTAATATCTGCCCTAGTCATTAGTCCTTTCTCTCAAACCACAATGCACAGATGATTTAAGAGCGCATATTCCACAAAAAATAAATAAAAGTTCATGCTAACCACTCATTCTTGTTTCAGAAATTCAAAATTTAAGAAAAAAAATATGATACAACCTTTCTAACCCCCAACGGATGAAAGCAACAACTTTAAAATGGCCCAATCGCACTACTCACTAAGATGGAACAACCATCAGTCCCACATTCTGGCAGCATTCGAGGCATTATTACAAGCCGAAACGTTGGTGGACTGCACCCTGGTGTGTGCCGAAAATTCCGTGAGAGCTCACAAGGTCGTACTGAGCGCTTGCAGTCCTATGTTTCAGAGGATCTTCTCTGAGAATCCCTGTAAACATCCGGTGATTGTTTTAAAAGATTTTAATGGGTAAGTGAATTTTGCCTGTCCACTTACCACTTTGCAATAAGGAACCATATGCATTTAAGTTATGCCTAATTAAAAATATTATAATTCTTAGGTGGGAGGTGCAAGCAATAGTCGACTTTATGTACAAAGGCGAGATCAGCGTAATCCAAGAACAGCTCCCAAGCTTAATAAAAGCAGCAGAAAACCTGCAGGTACGTGGCCTAGCGAATCAAGACAGTTTGGGGGTAGATAAAGACTCTACTAGTATATTAAATCAAACGCCTACGCCTTCCGCGTCTCCCACTGATTTCGATAGGCAATACTATAACTCTGGCAAGTATCCTATGCACGGTATAACTGCTAGGACTCCAGTAGATAGTTCACCATCTCCAGGATTTGAACCAGCTACGAAACTACCACATATGAGTAGGTTGAGCTTTCCAGATCAGGTCATTTCCAGGGAGTGTCAGTCACCTCTACCAAGAAGAAAGCAAGCTAGGTAAACATATATACAGGGTGTCTCACGACGAATAGACGCGATCGATATTTCGGAAACTAATTTTTCAAAAATTTTGAAAATTTGGCAACATGGCACAGTCGATGGGGGCTACACAACTAAAATATTTTGACAGTTGTGACGTTTCCGGTTATACCGGAAGTAGGTGTCAACTTCGTTATTTTAAATGGAACACCCTGTATATTTTTACTTTTTTGGCTTTTACGTGAAATTCTAAGTATATTTTGTGTATAATGTCCTATACCTAAGTGTAACCGTTTTTGACATATTTTTAATTTCATGTGAAAAACTATGTTTATAAGCTCTAACATAATTACCGATTACTCCCTTTTAGTAGCCTTTATTTATTGGTTAGTTTTGGTTTTATTTTAGAGGAAGGACCACTTTAAAAGACTATTTTAAAATTTGGCTAAAAAAAAGATACAGGGTGGTCAAAAACTAGCATTAAAAATTAAAATGAAAAAATCATTAAAAGTCAATTTTTTTAAATGGAAACCCCCTATTTTTATAATTTTTTCATAAAGATAATTAAAAATAAGGTTAACTTTGTATAAGGTTATCTAGTCCAAAAATTGATAGTTTCCGAAATATTGGCAGTTTAAATTTGGCCTAATATTAAAAGCCGTATAATAACACGGCTCAAGGATTGTTGATTAGTTGGGCATGACGGTTGTCATAGTAACCGCTAGAAGCGGCAGTAAGACAATGGATTATATGCATTAAATTTATAAGTTACTTGCTATTTAAGTTTTCTTCCTAAAAGTGTAATTTAATTAAAAAGTGTACATTTCTGTTATAATCCATTATCTTACTGCCGCTTCTAGCGGTTACTATGACAACCGTCATGCCCAACTAATCAACAATCCTTGAGCCGTGTTATTATACGGCTTTTAATATTAGGCCAAATTTAAACTGCCAATATTTCGGAAACTATCAATTTTTGGACTAGATAACCTTATACAAAGTTAACCTTATTTTTAATTATCTTTATGAAAAAATTATAAAAATAGGGGGTTTCCATTTAAAAAAATTGACTTTTAATGATTTTTTCATTTTAATTTTTAATGCTAGTTTTTGACCACCCTGTATCTTTTTTTTAGCCAAATTTTAAAATAGTCTTTTAAAGTGGTCCTTCCTCTAAAATAAAACCAAAACTAACCAATAAATAAAGGCTACTAAAAGGGAGTAATCGGTAATTATGTTAGGGCTTATAAACATAGTTTTTCACATGAAATTAAAAATATGTCAAAAACGGTTACACTTAGGTATAGGACATTATACACAAAATATACTTAGAATTTCACGTAAAAGCCAAAAAAGTAAAAATATACAGGGTGTTCCACTTAAAATAACGAAGTTGACACCTACTTCCGGTATAACCGGAAACGTCACAACTGTCAAAATATTTTAGTTGTGTAGCCCCCCTCGACAGTGCCATGTTGCCAAATTTTCAAAATTTTTGAAAAATTAGTTTCCGAAATATCGATCGCGTCTATTCGTCGTGAGACACCCTGTATAGACTTTCCCGGTAATCATTTAACTGTACTAGGCCATTTTATAGGCCTCGTAGACGATCGGGAGAACTAAGTGGACCTCAAGACCTTTCGACGAACCTCCTTAAGTCAGAATCTCCTACTCCCATGGAAGCTACAGCGGAAAACTTATGTATGAAGAGGAAAGAGGAGAAGCCTCATGTAAAAGAGGAGGACCTCTGTCCGGATCCACCGATAAGGAGCCCGGATACTGACATGACCACTCAAAGTAGCGGCAAAGAGTTTAGGGCTTCACCGATCTCACAGCCAACGATGAATTTAAAACAAGAAGTCGATGCTAATCATAGCCCTTTGCCGTTTCCTCCTATGCCGACGGTTTCCGCTTTGGCAATGACACCTCCACATAGCAAATGTAAGTAAGAAAGAAATAAATAAAAAAATTAACCGTGCAGGGTGTTTTTTAACTTTTAAACTATACCCAAGCAACACACCATATATTTTTATCGTCAAATATATATTTATTCAACGATTTTCAAAGTATATTTATTAAATTATAAAATATACGTTTATTATATACGATTCTGTTTACCAAAGGGGGCAAATTGTAAAACGTAAAAAAACCTTATTTTATTTTTCGAAAGTAAGGCGTATTGCTATGCACATTGCAGTAGTTGTGTCATTTTTTATCGCAAATAAGTGGAAATTCAGTTTTTTTAAGATCAAGTTTTAAAAAAAATTAAGTTTTTTTTTGGTCCTGGATAACGCTCTAGGTTCAAAAATACAGTTTTTAAATTAAATATATTGGTGTATTTATTAACCGTGTATGGTCAAGGTATATTTAAAGTGTAGAATATACGTATATCATATACGATTCTGTTTACAGAAGGGAGTAAATTTCGGCATTTAAAAAAATTGACAAGGGATTTACATACACAAACAAATCTAGAAAAAATAGAAAATTCACTAACGTGTATGAAGCAATAATTATATCAAATAAGATACACAAATAAAAAAACTCAAGAGTACAAATTTGCTCAAAACTAAACAAAAATTTAAAAAATTATATTTATTTTAGAAAAATGCAGTGGTGTACTTTTTTTTGTTTCACGATAAATGCCTTATGGACGCCATTGGTAAAAATTATTTTTTTTCTTTAAACGTCGAAGCATGATGCATAATGCATAGGTAGTAAAATTATTAAATAAAAAATCTAATTTCATTAAATTCATTTTATAAACGTCTTTAAACGTCTTTAAATAATATACCATATACCATACCTAAACGCTTAACCCTTATGAAATAATAATTCTATATTATTAACATGTAATAAACCTTTTTGCCAAACGTGAATGATAAATAAACATAATATTAAATTCCTTTACTAACTTATATTATGCGGATATTTTATCGAACATTTATAGTTGAGGTTCAACCAAAAATAAATGTTTATTTAACCATCATGTGTTGCTTGGGTATTGTGTTTTTGAGTCATGCGATCAAATGCTTTGAAGAAATCATAGAAGACTGCTACTAAGGGTACGTCATCAAAATTCAAGCTTGAAGAAAGGTCTTCGTGAGAGATAAATATACCTTAAGGAAGGTCAACATTTTTACTTAACCAACATTTTTATGATCTCGATATGGTAGAAGTAAGATGGGTCTCTAACTAACAGGGTCATTTAGTTCACCACCTTTAAATAGAGATTTTATAATAAATACTTTAAGGTTATTTGGAAACTAGCTGTTTTAAAAGAGCTGCAAGAACAAATGCAAAAAGAGAGAACTTGATCTGGCAAGAATCTTAATAGACAATCCATTAATCTCAAAAGTGCTTTTATTATTAATCGTATAAACAACACTTTTAGACTCTAGACTTTAACCGTATTTTTCCTTAGTTTTTGGACTAGACGCCCCCCTAGGACTATTCCCTCCAGGACTAGATAGCTGTAGAAACCCACTCTTCGACATGACTGATCCCCGGAATGATAGTCCGATGTTTGTCAAGAAGAAAAGTAAGTAAAAATGACCATTAAAAATCGATTAATATTAAAACAATTATTGTTTCCTAGTGGGTAGACCGAAGGGTCAACACTCCGCCCCCAGGGGAGGTCCGCCACGTTCCTGGACGAACGCCGAACTGACCGAAGCCCTCCAACACGTCTGGAATAAGAAAATGACCACCAGCCAGGCATCCAGAATATTCGGCATCCCCTACAACTCTCTGCTGATGTACGTCAGAGGAAAATATGGTAAAAGCCTAAAACTGGAACAGTTAAGAAAAGATTGCATCGGGCCCAATTCCTCTATGGATATGTTGGGGAATTTGGGTAGTAACAACAACAATAATAACCTAAGCAAGGGAGGTGATAAGGAGGGTGAGCCTCTGCAGCCTAACACGAGGCCGCCTAGTACGGACCAGGAACAGGCTCCACCACAGCACCCGGTTAGTTAAATTATAAATCTTTAATATGATGTTCGCTTGAACTATTAAATCTCAAATTACTTAAATCCAAAGGCGATCAGTTGCTAAAATATGTGGGATGCTTTGGTACCTAATAGTACTAGAGAGGTAATAGAGAATCTAAAACTTGCATCTGGGTTAGCCTAATTTTTTTCAAACTTCCCAAGCATGTTAATAATATACAATTATTATTATTTCATAAAAGTTGAAAGTTTACGTACGGTATATTGTATACTATTTAATTATATTCATACATACATTCTACTAGAAAATAAAACATGAGACACATTTCAATTCTTTAATAAATTTGTAGTTTTTAATTACAATATATACTGAATTAGCCTTCCAAAGTGTAATTAAACAAATAAATTAAAATGTGAAATTGTATTATTCTATAAACTAACAATTGCGTAAAAATGTGCATATTCTAAATCATGTTTAGTTTATTAAATTTTTTATATACTTCGATATTTGAATTCGGATTTACCGACGAATACAACAATTTACATAGGTCCCACGCAACACATCATATATTATTTCGTTAAATTTATATCTATTTAACGATTTTCCATTGAATTTTTGGTTTTGGAATATTTATCAACCATATAGTCAAAGTATATTCAATAAACTGTAGAATCTACGTATATCATACACTATTCCGTTTACAAAAGGAAGAAAATTTCGGCATTTAAGAAATTGATACGGAGTTTAGATATCTAGTTTTTAAACTCGATTAATTATTTTTCATCAATTTAACCCTTATCCCCCCACCCACCCCAATTTATCCAGTAAGAAGTTCTTTTAAAAAATCACATTTTTTCGTCCATAATATCCAATCTAATAGCACTGTTTTTGTTTTAAATATTTATTAATATAAATATATATAATTATGTCAAAAATTAATAAACAAACTGTGTTATTAGATTGGATATTAACGACGAAATCAGCTGTTATTCATGCGTATTATTTTAAAAAACAATTATTTTTGGACACAATCTCTTACTGGTAAGATGTGTGGGGTGGGTGGGGGGACAAGGGTAAGGTTAATAAAAACGGTGTTTTTTGCAGAACATTATAGATAATAAAAAAACTATTTTGTGTCTATTTTTTATCACATAACCCTCTATTTTATTTTTTTATCTCTATGAAAATTGCAGTAATTGTGCTATTTTAAATAAGTAGAAATTTAGTTTTTTAAGATAACTCAAGAGGTTTTGAAGAAATCTTAATCTTTTTTGGTTTTAAACAACTTATCTAGGTTCAAAAATACAGTTTTCAATATAAAACCATTGGTATATTCATCAACCGTATAAGGTCAAGGTATATTTATTAAACTGTAAAATATACGTATATCATTTACAAATCTGTATAAACATAGGAAAAAAATTGCATTTATAAAAATTGACACCGGATTTACATATGTACTTTTTAAACTCGATTACTACGCCTCAAATATTTGATGAAATGTCACTGTATAGCATACGATATACTTTTCATACACGTGTACATCTGATAATGTAATAATGGAATATCATACACAAAAAAATCTAGAAAAACGTAAAATAAAAAAAAACTAGTAAAACAAATTTGCTCATGCAACTAAACAAGGATTTTAAAAATAAAATTTTCTTTAGAAAAATTCAGTGGTGTACCTTTTTTATTAAAGAATATTTACCATAAATGTGAAGCTTATGACACTCGGTAATAATATACCACAATTTATGCTTAAATATTAATTAAATTTAAATATAAATTTAAACAATTAAAAATTTAACGTTTTGTTGATATAAATAAGTTTATTATATTAAACTTATTTTTTAAGCGTCTTTACGTTAAACTTGTCTTTAAACGTTTATATTTTATAAAATAATAATTATTAAGGTGTTTCCTAACTACGGTACGAAACTATACGGGGTGAATCGTTAGGTCGTTTTATGAAAAAAAGTTCCTATGAACGTATGTCGGGAGTTGCTTTTTTTCTGAGATACAGGGCGATGAAGGTTCAAAAAAATAACGGTATTTTAAAAATACTATAACTACCCTTAAACCGATTTGGTTGAAATTTGGTGCAGTTATTTGAAGTTATAAGACGCCTATTTAGCTGTAACTAGATTGAAATTATTAGGTCCAGTGGCGTGTCAGTGGGCACCACATGCTTATTGTTGAGAAAAAAACAAGGCCAATAATTGTTTTGTAGCTTTTTATTTATTTTTGTATTTAAGCAACTTTTTCGTATCTTATATTATCTTCATATCTGGCTTTGTTTTCGAAAAAAAAATTTAAAGTATCTTTAACTCATTCTAAAAATTATCCATGGACGACAACATGAAATAAAAACCAATTAATTCGATAAACAATTTCGACCTTAAAGTACATGAGCAAAATGTCCACCCTCCAATGCACGACTTTTTGGTCTCTTGTGTCTTGTTTACTATGATAATAAACATTCAACTTCTACGATTTTTATTATCAGATATTTGAAATACAACAAAATAACAAATACAAAAAAATTAAAATATTTTTTTTTAAGTATTAATAAAAATGTAAATAACATTTCTTCAGATACTGGTGTTGTAAGAAAAATTTTTAAAGTAGGTATATAAACGGATAGTGTTTTTTCTTTTAATTAATATACCTAAAACAGCCTTGAACTCAACATTTAAGCTAAAATACTTTATTTTAGTAACCACTATGAGATAATAAATAAAATAATAATAATAATAATTCCAGAAAATTTAATAATAAGTAATTCATAAAAAAAATAAGTTGAGTGTTAGGCATACAAATAGACTTTAAACAATTTTGACAAAAATCCCTCTTTTGTTTAAAAACGTTTGAGGCAAAAAAAAGGTAAAAGTTGAAATTAATCTGTTTTACTAATTTAACTTTAGCACCCTATTAAACACATTCTTTTTTTTTACCAGACTAATGGTTAAATAGTAATGGTAAAAAAAAAGAATTGATATATTAACAGGAATAATAATACAATAATATAAATAAAAGATATAACTTTAACACCCTGTTATACATATAATTTTTTTACCAGAATAATGAATTGCTATATTAACAGAAATAATAATAAAAATAAAAGATACATCAAGGATATTTTTAAATTCGTCTATTAATATCAGGTTTGTGATGTAAATCTCCCTGGATGTATTTCATAATTTAATTTTTATAGATTTTTTAGAGATACAAGACGCTGACAAGATTACCATAAATAAAAAGCATAATCATAATGGAACTATTTACACTTTTGTTAAGATTAGATTTGCCTGGTATAATTATTGTGTATGATATATAAATTTACGTATTTGCTATTTTTTTCTAGGTGTCCCTGTGTATGATATTTTATTATTACATTATAAGATATATACGTGTAATAATATATTTTAAGTTACACAGTGGCATGTAAGTAATATCAGGGTCATTTTATTAAATGTTTGACGTATTTTAACCAATTTTTAAATACTAGCTATTTCTCTCAGAAATTGCTCTCTTTTGTAAATATAATAGCATATAATATACGTATATTCTACAGTTTCACCAAAATCAAAGATTTACTAAACACTCATTGAATAAACATATATTTAACCATAATTATATATGACGTGTTCCTTGGATTACAAAAAAAATCAATTGTAATAACATAATGAATTTTTTCAGCTCTTTAACCCGTTCAGTCACAACTTCTATCCAGACTTCGGTACCGGGTTCCCTATTCCGGTGAACATGATTCACCTTCTTCCCCAAAGTGAGAAAAATCGCCTGGAGCATAACGCTTATGGACAAACAGCGCCACACGATGACGACAAACAAAACCAACTTAAAGAGATCGATGACGAATCCGTACGGGACATGTATAGATTAACCGTGGACGATCGAAGGGAGTTGGTGCATCAAAACGGGCAAGACTGAGGGTTACGTCGCTAGGGTGAGGTAGTACAGTTTGTGTAAAAAAAAATAAACAGAGAAAATTATATATCATTAATTAAGTAATGTGATGTTGCTTCGTTAAGTGTTTAGAGAGGCCAACAATGTCCATGTGCGAAGATGTTTTTGGGTAGTTATAAAGAGAGAAAGTTTGAGTTAGAAAGAATTTATTTTTCTGTTTTATGCAAAAAAGTAGCATCAACTAAGAGTATTATCTTGCCTGAAAAGCAAAAAAAAGGTGTACTGACCACTGGATAAAAGAAAAAAGCCTTGATCACATGTATTTTGGCGCCCAACAGAATTTTTGACGAGCTATATACTATGTACATTATTTTCTTAACCATCTCTTTATAATTTACCCATCTACTTATAAGTGATATAATTTATTTAGGGGCAATATTAGTTAATAGGCATGTTGTACTTAAATATCTCGGTTTTTATTTGTCAAATTGTTTCATAGCTTTTTCGTGACTTAAATTGGCGATAGTTAAGCTGTCCGTGCTTCCTGAGTTGATATACTATATTTATATTAAAGAAAGCGGGTGATTACCGAACAATTGTTTTTACTCTCAGAACAATTTGCTTCGGTAAAAGTAGGTTGGTCAAATTCCGAAAAAAAAACATTGTAAATAATTTAACGCGACGATCGGGATTTGTGTTTATAAGACTGATACTTAATAATGCCAAGATGTTCCGACTACATGAATATTATATTAACTACGATTACAACAATTTTATTTTTTACCACTATACACAGTTCCTCAGATATACAGATTTTTTAACGGATATATAATAATAAATGTTTCTATATACATACATACGGTTTTACGTTTGAATGCCACGTTTTATCCAAAATATTCTGAATCTACTTGGATCTTTTACGGGCGATTGACGATGTACGATATAGTGATGGAAAAAATAACACACATTTTTACAGTCCTCGATCTGCAAGACTTTATTCATTAGCAGAATTCAAAATAGTATTCATAGTTCTAGTATTTCATATTCAAGATATTTTAGGCTAAGGTCTTTTTCGCCATCAGAGTACAGTTAATATATTGCATTGAATTTTCAGAAACTGACTTATCCCAGCCTTCGAAGTTTAAGATTACTCCTCTGTATATACTTTAATTTTAGCTTTCTTCATTGTATATGTTTTATACAGGGTCCGGCAAAATGATCTCCCACATTTTGATTTTTAATAAAAACGCCAATGTAAATGCTATTTATATTTTATTTTTATTAACTAAAAATATATGGTATATTTTGGCAGTAATATGAGGCGATATTCCTGTAATTTCTTGGCGGATGGCTGCTTTAATTTCGTCAATAGTTCGGGGATGATGTTGAAAAACCTTCTCTTTCAGGTAGCCCCAAAGGAAAAAGTCGCATGGGGCAAGATCGGGTGAACGCGCAGGCCACCCAACGTCGCCACGTAACGAGATTACGCGTCCTGGAAACATTTCCCTTAACAGGTTCGTTGTCCTTCACATCCGGATGTTCAAGTTCCCTAAGTTTTGGTTCCAAAAAATTACGTACATGTCGGACATATCGATCAGCAGTTACGGTAACCGTTACCCCTCATTCTTCAAAAAAATAGGGACCCCAAACACCAAAAGAACCAACAGCACACCCAACGGTAACACGTTGGCTGTGAAGTGGCCTTTCATGGAGCTGCCGCGGATTTTCTGGTGCCCAGTAGCGAAAATTCTGCTTGTTCACACAGCCAGACAAATGGAAATGAGCCTCGTTACTCGTTATTAAAAGCGCATTTT
The DNA here is from genome assembly GCF_022605725.1 of Anthonomus grandis grandis. Lineage (NCBI taxonomy): Eukaryota > Metazoa > Arthropoda > Insecta > Coleoptera > Curculionidae > Anthonomus > Anthonomus grandis. The sequence goes on from NC_065560.1 coordinate 6,186,131, forward strand.
GTGGGACGTTTTAAAGAATATCATTGGAACGTTCTCGGCGATTTTCCCTGTCCCGTTCACTAAGTTCTTGCACGATCATCATTTTGTATGGGTGAAACTTCCATCGGTGTGCAAAATTCTTCTCACAGAACGATCTGACAAACGCAAAGCAGAGGCATTTTTAACAGCTGAACGTCTAGTAGATCGTTCAACTGCTTCTCTTACAGCTGCAATGTTTTCAGGTGTCCGAACACTTCTGGGTCTATCAGTTGATTTTCTTTTTAAGGCTGAACCTGTAGCTCTAAAATTTGAAACCCACAACAGTATTGTTTTGCAATTCGGAACTGGATCATGTTTACCAAGCGCGAAGTGAGTACGAAAATTTCTTTGTGTCGTTATTACAGATTCGTTACTTTTGAAAAATGTTTCGATAATGAAGGCACAATGCTCGACTACGCTAAGCTGGCTCCCTCTTTAGTGATTCGGGCTCAGTGGCGGCGCAAAATGTGGGAGATCATTTTGCCGGACCCTGTATTAGAAATTTATCAGCAGTGCTTACCCAAACATCAACCTTTTTCACACATCAAGTTTGGCCACCGTCTATAGATTACAACAAGTCAGACCACTTCCTATACCGCCCGTGTTAAAGCAAAATTGACCTTGAATCCCGCTGTTTGCTGCGTACGAGCGTTTACCAGGGTTTATCGTAAATATCGATGAAAGCAAATTCTGAGGCGCGCTGATTATTTTTATACGAGGAGTATTCATAAGAAGTATTTTAAGTCATAAAATAAGAACTTTTTTTATAAGACTGGAATAGAATGTGTTTATATGACAGTGTTTCTTAATTATTAACGTTTTTACACATTTTTTATATTAGCTTCACTTCTTTGCCTTTATGTAGCAATGTTTGTATGTATGTATATAACAAATCTAAGAATTCTATTTAAACTATAACTTCTACTTGTCAGATTGTTTGCAAATTTTGTAGGTGCTTGGCTTTCCATAACAAGGACAGTTTTTAAAATGTTTTTGAGTTTCCCTTTTCTAAAATTGGTGTATCTAGAAGTTTTGATCAGTTCAATGAATTTGAACTTTTAAATAAATTGGAAGCGTTTAATATGGCGGATTCAAAATGGCTGCCTTTTAAGTCAAATATAATATATAAAAAGTGAATTTGCAAAAAACCTTACTTGTTGAATTGTTTAAATTTGCTACATTTTTAGGAGTCTTATCAAAAAATACAAGTTTTTGCTTAATATTTGTTAAAATTTTAGAGATGAATATTCAAAAAATAAATCTAAAGTTAAAATAAATAAACAATTAAAAAACACATTTAAACGCACTAAAAAATATAAAATAATTTTAATACGGCATGGGTTATTTTAATTTTTAAATTAGGTCGTTTTAAAAATACAAAAGCGCAAAAGAATAACAAACAATTGTCATAATAAGCGCTAAATAAGTAGTTTTGTAAATTATATACTTTGTATTCATTTGTGGATATACCTAGTAAATATAAACTCCTGGACAAAATTATCGCACCACTAATTATTTTGTCAAGAAAATTTAAATAAAAATAAATATCAGTTAAAACAGTTATAATTGGTGCAATTGCCTGGAAAAAATAAAAAAAATATTTTGACCTACCTGAAACTTTTTTTTAATTCCAGGCATTTGAAGTGAGTTTTTTCTTGTAAAATTTACTTAAAAAAATATATCTCGAGGGAAAAAAACAGTCATTTTTAATTTTTTTTTCTTAAAGGCACTTAAAGTCATTTTTTCATATAGGATCTCATAAGAGTGATAATTTTTATTTTTTTCCAGGCACTTGAAGTTATTTTCAGGCAATTTAGTGGAATTTCTTGTTTCTTTTAGACTACCAAGGCAGTTTTTGAAAATCTCTTTTTTTTTTAAAGATAAAACTGCATCGATTGCCTGGAAAAAGTAAGAAATGACTTTGAAATACGTGCCACTTTTATTTATTTCAGGCAATTGAGGTTCAAGTTTGTTTTTGCACAATTGAGTTTAAAACTGAGCAATTTGGAAGGAAAAAAAACATGTTCAGAGTGTAATGGCTTTAAAGAAAATAAATTTAATCTCAGGCAGTAGAAGCTATTTTTTATTGAAAATTACGGTCAGAAGTAAAGAAACGTAATTTTTAGTTCAGTGTAATTTTTTTTCCAGGCACTAATTTTTTAGTTTTTCAGGTAGCCAAGGTAACTTTTTAAACAATTTTTCTCATGGAAAAAACCACTGCAATTACCTAGAAAAAATGAAAAATTACTTTGACTTACCTGATTTGTTGTTATTTTAGGCACTTGAAGTCAGTTTTCTTGCAAATTCGATTTTAAAAAAGTCACATAGGAAAAACAGTCTTCAGGCAGTTTAAAGTAAATTTTTGGTGAAATTTTTATTTCTTTCAAGCAGTCTGGTCAATTTATGAAAATCACTTTTTTTCTTAGATAAAATTGATGCAATTGCTTGGAAAAAGTAAGAAATTATTCCTGCCTGAATTTTTGTTGGTTTTTACTTTAGATAGTTAAAAAGTCATTTCTTAATTATTGCAAGCAATTTAAGTTATTGCAAGCATTAGTTTATAAAGTAGTTTATAAACATAATTTTAGGCAGTCCAAACATTTTTTTTAAAGTTAAAAAATTACACTACATAGCGCTTCTTTCCATTTCTTTCAGACAGTCAAGGCAATTTTTGACAATAACTTTTCTTGAACAAAAAGTAAAAAATAAAACAAATATATTTTTTTAATATTATTATTTAAAACTATCCTCTTGTTTCTCGACTGATTTTTTTTCGTGATTTTTGTTCAACTTATTTAAGAAAATTCCTAAAATATATCTCCCTTTTTTATTGCTTGGAAATTTGGTACTGACATATGACCCGAATTAAAATAGTCCAAAAATATATCAACTACCCAACGATTAATTTCAAATCTTTCTTAGCTGCATTGGAAAATTAAAACCATTGTTTTTTAACTGCTTAAGATGGGATTATTATTGTTTTTCCAATAAATGACATGAAAAAGTAAAAAATGGTTTTAAATAAACTCCTGGACAAAATTATCGCACCACTAATTATTTTGTCAAGAAAATTTAAATAAAAATAAATATCAGTAAAAACAGTTATAATATCTTTTCTCGTATAAAAAGCAGAACTGGACAAAAACTATGTTTATGCTTTATCATGGAACATGCTGCTCGTGAGGAGTGAGAATACATCCGCAGGAAAGTTTTCATAATTTGATACGAGGAATGCTGCGAAGACTTCAAGCGGTCATTGCAGCTAGAGGTGGCAATACACGTTATTAAGAATTCATTATGGGTCTATTGTTTTATTTTTGTATCAAAATTGAAGTTAGTGAAAATCGATGCTTTTCCTTGTATTGAATTTAGTTACTTAAATCTCGTTTTGTTAAATAGAATATAATTGTTTTTGTTAATTAATAATGCATAGTTAACAATGCTTATAAGTTTGCTTATTTTTTTATCTTTATTAAAAAAAAATCTCTAAAAATCAAGTGGTGCGATAATTTTGTCCAGGAGTTTATATAAAATATGTTAAAATATCAAAATTTACCGGGTCTTAAACGCCGACATTGGTGGCCGACAAAAAGAAGTGGGGTGTGTTGGTTTGGGATAATAGGTTGTAAAATCGGCTAAAACTATTCCAGTAACATTAGGGGGAGAAAATAAATAATAAACTATTTTTTAAGATTGTAATGCTTTTATGTAAAACACAAAATACAGAACAAAATATTTAACATATAGGGATGAAATACATACTACTTTATTATTGGGTAATTATATTTATACAAGTAGTATGTAACCAAATTATTGTCTAAAACGCTACAAGCAAAAACTCTCTCGCGAAACGGATGCACACAAGTTAAGGTACTTGCGAAAACTAAACCTGGGTTCTACCCAGCCGATGCATGGTGAGGTGAGGAACGGGGGGTGGGGCAATAGATTTCAGGGCCGCTCGAGTGGTCTGACTTGTTGTAATCTATAGACGGTGGTTTGGCCTTTCATACCGTATTTTCTCATATTACCTCACCATTTAGCATGAGCAACTTAATTCATTCTAGAACAGATCAATTTTGTAATTCGGATCAACTATTCAAGAGTTACTTCTATAAAAAAAAAATGTAATTTTAATTATCGTAACTTTAATCCTTAGTTCTTTTATTTTATATTTTATCATTATAGTTGTGACATTTCTAATTGAGCATATTTAATGAGTATCCATTTTACATATTATCTGCAAAAAAAAAACACTTACGAATTTACTGCCAACTGGAATTATTCTTACCCAATTACCTTGTCTACCTAATTAAATATTAAGCTTTGGCCTTAGCTCACCATTATATGCGTTGGTTTATCAGAAAATACTTTCTTCATTTAACTTCGTTTGGTAGATGTATAATTAGAAATGTGAGGAGAAAAGTGATTTTTGAAGCTTTATAAATTAAACTTTTACGTCCTTTCACTGTCATTATATGTTTTTCTTTTGTTGTTAAGCGCAATTAAGTTTTTGCATTTCATTTAGGTTTGATTCAAGAATGACTTTGGAATAATAAAAATTCAGTAGAGTATTAAACTTCTTGACTAAAACATAGATAGTTCAGTCAAACTTAAAATCTAAAAATCAATAGTATTGACTCGTAGTATCAGTCTAAAGCCAGATCGCTATTATAGAAAAATAAAGACCTCTCTGTTATTTTTTCCTCGCTATATTTTCCACTGCACTGTTCGCCCATTCCTGTGATAATTCAGAATATATCTCTACAGCTGCGATATTTAATGTTGATCTTTTACAGTGAACAGTTTTGTACAGTAACTCAGATTTTTAATAGATGATGCCACTATCAGATATTTTGGTTTCCACAGATATACATAACTCGGAAATAGACACAGTTAATTGTTTTATATTTTTATACAATGCCATATTTTACAATAGTTACTTTTTTCTCGGATAAGTGCGATCAGTATGTAGTAGTGAGATGACTTCTGTTTCTCTTTAAATGAATATTTCGGAACTTTAACTTGGTGAAACATTATTGGACGCGAAATTATTAATATTCTTATTGGCAACCCAAAAGGAGATGTATTTAAAAAAATTCTAAATTTAAAAAGTGTACATTACATAGGTATACGTTTATGTGTGTATCATTAGTACCTAATAAATTATTTCATCTACATAATATATATCGTGATAGTCTTTTAGAACCTACTGTTAAAAAATTTTAAATTGTACATATACAAAATTCTGGTATACGGTCAACTCTATATGTACAAAATTCTTAGGTTTTAATGTGTACGATAATAATACTAGATGTAGTTGTACTAATGTTTGTTTTGTACATTTTAATATGCGGTATATTGTTATGTTCCTTTTTAATATAGATAGTTTTTATTAAATATGCGAATAAACCATATTTATTATTTTCTTGCAATATTAAATGGTTTGTCATACTTTATTAAGTTATGCCTAATTTTAAATTAACAGCGTATTTTGGTTTGGAAATATTTTTGCTCGCAACTTATTACTTTTTTGTTTAATGAGTACATGGGACGTGGATATTAAATAACTGGACTAAAGTAAGTCATTACATACGGAGGCACCATTGTTACGCAAGTCTTCTGTATGTTAAATGATACTTGTAAACTCTATCGAGCACTTTCTTAAGTAGTTTCAGCAAACAATAGATTAATTTAAAAAAAATGTCAATATAGTTGCCATTAAGGACAGCCCTGCATCCCGAACATCTTCACTCACTTTACCAATTTAAACCACTCGCTGAACATGCGAATGCTACGTACATGCATTTTTTATCTTAATTGTTTGTCTTGTGCTCTTCCAATGTACGGATTGCCCTTTATTTTGAAATACGATTCACCACAATAAATTACCTTAGCTGTAAATCTTATTTACTTATTCGGGAGTGAGCATTCTTGCGTAAGCTTTCTATACAGGGTGTCCCGAAATTACATCGCAATATTTTACCAGCTGCATCTTTGTCTAAAAATAAGACAAAAACTTTATATACAGGAATCTTGTAAAGTGAATCGTTTTCATGTTACAGGGTGTTTTATAATTCCTATTGAAGATGGTTTTTTGTTAATATTTTCGAAACTCCTGGTCGTTATTTTTCGTATATTAATTTATTTATGCCAAATATATCGAGCATTTCTTGCGCAAGTCCTGGAAATCTCATGTATGGATCAGTATAATAGTTTTTAAAAGTAATTTGAGATTATGATCTGGATCCCGATCGTCTTCATTCCTTTTACAAGATTTGTCGTTTTTTCTAATGGTTATTCTAAGTACTTAGAATAGTGTAATGATTGACTTATCCAAAAATAATTAAGTCCAGATCAGGAAACTTAGTCGTCCTTGAATCTGGGAATAAGTCCCACGAGAAAATCGCGAACAATAAGCAATCATGTTGCAACCACATTTGGGCCTAGAAGTTACGTTTAAATTCTATACATATTTTGGCTTATTTAGTGTTCAATAACATTCGCAATGATTCCATAAACTGCAGCTCTTGCTCTGGTGGATTAGGAATAGTGTAATGATCCAAAATAATTAAGCATAGATTGAGAATACCCAGTCATCTAAATCACCAAAATAAAGTTTCTAATGTAACAGCTTTAAACCACTCACTGAATATGAAGAATGCTACAAATACGATTTCCACATGCGAATTATTTGCCTCAGCAAGTTTGGGCTCTTTCAATGTATGGATTGCCCTTTGTTTCGATATTGTAAGTAAAGAAATACGATTTTCGACACCATTCTTGAGTAAGTCTTCTGTATATATTTAATTCTCCATTCAAAATATATCGGACACTTTCTAGGACGATTTCAGCAAGACTTAAGATGATCAGGTATGGATTAATTTCATAATTTTTTCAATTGATTTAAGATTAAGGTCCGTCCTGGATTCCATTAGTCTTTAATCACTTTGCGACTCACTCACTGAATATAAGGAGTGTGATTTCCTCACACTGATTGTTTGCTTTGCTGACCTTGGGCTCTTCCAATGTATGGATTGCCCTTTGTTTCGGTATCGTAATCTTCTTCAGTCACCTTAGGATTTTAAACTAGCCAGAAACTTGAGTTCTAGATGAAAATACATGTAATTATACCGCTTACATAATATACATGTAAACGCAGTCTTTTTTCTTAATTTAGAAGGACATATATAGCAATACTTTCGAGTTCGAAGTTTTTCTTCATTCATTTCAGGCGTCTCGCTAGGGATGTGTAAAATTCGACGAATCAAAAGTTTTATTTCTTTAGATAACTGTGGTTTTTGTACTCTTATGCGTAAATGATTTTCTGTTAACTGATTTACTAATTTTTTTACAAAATCAAAACGCATCATGTCATTATTTGGATATGATGAGTAAATTATAAAGGCGTTTACACTACAAATATCCAACAACTCATAAAATATTGCCATAGGCCACCTCCTAGTACGTCACTGCAGCTATATTTAGCGCATTTCTCGTCCATAGCATCAACCCCACCTTTTGTGAAGTTATAAAAGCTTATTATCTCAGGTTTTCCAGATTCAGGATTAGTAGATTTTGAATGGTGCATGGACGATAGCAGGATGACTGCTTTATTTTTTTTAGTTGCATACGAAACCATGGTCATATTTTTTTTGAATCCATAAAGGGTGTCACCTACTTTTCGGTTGTAATTCTGGAGGAATCTCTTTTTTAATTTTCTTCCTTACAAGAGTTCCTACAAATGTAAGTCCATTTTTTAGCAAATATTCTGCAAGTTCTATAGACGAAAACCAGTTGTCAGTGGTATTTGAATTAAATAAGGGCTTAGCTAATCTCACAATTGATTGAGAAGGTTTGCTAAGCTTTTTTTCACTCACTGTTAATTCGTGGCCATCAGTATCTTTCCCTGCGTACATAAATGCATTATAAAGATATTGAGTTCTGGCATCTGTCAATGCCAGAACTTTTAGCCCATATTTTTCAGGTTTCAATGGTATATACATTTTAAACTTGCATTTTTCTCGAAATCCTACCAGCATTTCGTCCACGCAAGCTGTAGCTCCGATTATATATGAGTTTTTGGCATTTTCAACAAACATGTTAAAAATCTTACTAATTGCTGCTGCTGGGTTGTTTTGCTTTCTTTCCTCTCGGGGTTCGGCATTATCAAATCGTAGAGCAACCAATAAAATCGCAAAACGTTCCATTGACATTACCGCTCTTAAAAATTGCTGTATATAGTAGTAAGCCTATAAAAGCGTTTAGCCCATCAAGTTTAGAAAGTTCAGGTCTGTCAAGCCGCTTGTAATTTTGCCTCATATTTTCTAGTTTTTTATTTGTATGGGTTATAATAACTTCATACATTTCTGCAGAAAAAAGTTTATCGAAAAATATTGTTGGATTAGTCCGATCTTCTATATCTAAACGAGACAATGGCAACCGTAATATGTTATGCTTTTGGGTGTGAACATTCCATACAGGTTCCAGCGTACTCCATTTAAAACGGTTTTTTCCATAGATATATTTTTGAGTCGATTTTAGTTCTTGTCGACTACTATCACTTGCTTTAGGTCCACTTTTTCAGAATCACTGTCACTAGGGGCTTTGTTATTTTCAGACATGCTATTTTGGTTGGGCACATATTCCTGGTCGTGTTCATCACCACTAGCTTCTTGTTCACTTGCAGAATCATGATCACTCTCTAAACACAGAACACTATCTTCCTCAATGTCACTATTATCAGAATCGATTTCGTTGTACCATGACATAACTTTCTTCTCAAAATCGGAATCAAAAACATTTGCTTGCTTCGATGTTCCGGGCACAGAACTTGCCATAATGTAGAGATTTATTATAACGTCAGTACGGACACTGAGTCTGACACACGAAAAAGCCAAGAAAGAAAAATTTGGCAATACTATCACTTTCAAACGTGGTAGAGAACTAAAAGCGCGAAAGGTACCCGAAACGGCAGCAACGAACGCCGATTGTGGTGGGAGTAGCAGTGTAATGCGCATAGCGCGGAGTCCGAGAGACTCATGGTCCGTTGTTAAGGGTTAAGCTTTTATAAAAATTTTATTAGTTACTTTAACAAGGAACTTAGGGTTGAAGCAAAGTATATAAATTTCATTGTTTGACTGTGGTTGAGGTAAGTCAATCGATTGCTACAAGGCTACAGTCAAACCAAGTGACTTTTCCAGCAAGCTCAGATTGAGTGAAATAACATCAGACACAGCCATGCGTAAACATGTCGTTATTTAATAGCCATATTTCATATTATTTACAAATTTATTACATTTCTATTTAGTTTGAAAGTTATATTTATTAAAGATAGCTTCGTTTACGGAAGTAAAAGCCTTTTTCTATACAGGGTGTTTCAGAACTATGGGATCAAACTTCTAGGGGTTGTTCAGTGCAACAGTAGAATCCATTTGAGTATAGGAACCCATGTCCGGAAATGTGACACTACGCTACTACGGCCTTAAGACGCGTTTAAATTCAGAAAAAATATTAATTACCTAAATAGGATCTGATGCATTTATTTTTACCTTTTGCATATGATACCATCACAACAATTATTATTCAAAATGTCTTCCTCCAATCTCAATACACCGATTTAAACGCCGCACATCTCGTTTTGAATGATTTCAAATGCTGCTGTTATTCATCCAATTAAGTCTAGCTCTGATTCTACTGGAGTTTCGTAGACTAAAGACTTTACATTAGGGTGGAGTGAAAATGGCCGATTTTTTTTATTTGTGAGATATGGCGATGCCTATATTTGAAAAAGTTGCCTCTTCAAACCGCTGATTACTCCGCAAAATCTGGGTTTGAAGTGACCTTATCTTTGGCTGCCCAACGAGGCATGAATATTTTAAAAAAATCAAATTTTTCCAAATTTCTATGCAGCTCTTCGCTTATTTCCTTTTAAAATTTTATTGAAAATAACCCAGAACTCATCACGTGGAGGTGGCTGCAACTCGAGTTCCAACATGCGAAGTTTGATCCCGTGGTTCTGAAACGCCCTGTATTTGAAGCAACGAATTTATTAAAACAGATCGAGCGGTTTCGGCCTTTAGGCCATCTTCAGTACCTTTTTTCAACTGCTTGGAAATAGATTTTTTTTATTTTTCTGGCTGTTATTTAATTGACACGAACTAAGGCAGGATTTAATTGTTTATTATTTACAATTAAAAACTGGTTCTGCCGAAAAGCCTAAATCGCTCTCTTATTTTAATAACTCAATGCCTCAAAATACAAAATTTTTCAAAAAATTCTATTAATAATTTTATTTTTTTTTTTAAATTATAATAAGCCAAATCAAAATACGCATTATTTATTTTAATTTCCCTCTCATTCTTTCCCTTTAAAGCAGGGTACATAATATAGTGCAAAAGTTTTAAAAAAAAATCATAGAATCGAGACAAAGTTAACGACACATCACTAGAGTATAACAAAAATTAAAATATTTAAAAAGAAGAAAAAAAAGTTGATAGTTCAAGTATCGACTTTTTTCAAACCTTCTTTCTAGTCTATGATGGATTGCAAAAAAATATAATAATAAATTTTACCGTGTAACAATCATGTAGATAATTACAATAATACTCATGTCGAACGTAGAAATATTTAGATTTATATGTTGTTTTTTGAAAAATCACTTAGGTACCGTCATACCATCTATACTCTATTTCAGAAGTGTGTAGAGCAATAAAACCTCATTAGGTATGCAAAAGTGGTACCTGGTGATCCACCAATATTTTATGCCACTACCTTAGTTGGGTATTAGTTTCAATGTAAAATTCTTTCTTTTCGTTGATTGCAGGTAGTGCCACCCGGTTTTGGGTCAATTTATGAGTTTTGCCCATTGTTACCCACTGATAAACATTGAAAACGGTTCGCCAAAGGCGTGCAACTGGGACCTGTTTTTTACCTTATAATTAATGTACTTAAATGCTATTTTATTTTAGAAAGTTACTTTTGTTTAAATGGAATAATATATTTTTTTCACAAATTTATTGAACATAATATGTAGAGTAAAACAGTTGAAAATGTCACTTTTGGATCTGGCACTTTTTGAACAGTGCATAACAATTTTAAATTATAATAGATTGTAGTCTTCTTCGTCATCTGACGAACTGTCATCACCTCTTGACATTATAATTAAAGGATCGACTGTCTGATCGATGAGGTTGTCAAGATCCCACATTTTGTCCTCTTGCTTAATTACATGCTGGACTGCTTTTCGCCAATTCTCTGGTGTCGCTTCCGTAATGGCTTGATCAAACAGTAGCTTAACATCTTTCATTTTAAAAGTCGTGTTTTGTCTTGCTACAAATCCTTTTACCTGCGCCCATATCAGTTCTATAGGATTTAGTTCGCAATGATATGGCGGTAAGCGCAGTACAGTTATATTATATTTTTCGGCTATATCTTCCACGGCGTATTTCATGAAACGAGTTTTGTGTAAGTTTGCTATTGCCAGCAGTTCTTTTTTTATCAAATTTGCTTCAAACGCAATACCTTTTGCAGTCAGCCAATCGATAATTTCTTGCTTTCTCCAACTTGAAGTTGGCGTCTTCTCTATTCGCCGTGAATGATAGCTTGCGTTATCCATAACCACCACCGAATTAGCCGGAAGAAATTTTATCATTTCACCAAAATAGTCCTCGAAAACGTCTGAGTTCATGTCTTCATGGTAATCTCCTGTGCGAGTCGACTCAAAGGTTAGCAGACCTTCTTTTAAAAATCCCTCTTCGCTTCCAATATGTGTGATTATAAGTCTTTTTCCTTTTCCCGAAGGTACTTTAATACCCGTAGACAGGCCTTCTATGAAAGCTTAGCGAGCACTGGTTATATTTTTGTCTTGCCACATTTTTTGGACTATATAACCTTCGTTAATCCACGTCTCATCAAGATAAAAAACTTTCTTTTGCTCCCTGCGGTACTGCTTGATACTTCTCAAGTATTGTCGTCTTCAACAAACAATTTCGTCGCTCTCCAGTAAAAGTGCTTTGCGGTTATGCTTTTCCCAGGCAAAATCCATATTTTTTAAAGTTTTCCATAAAAGTTTTCTACTTATCAACGGAATACTGTCATCTCGGCCAAGCTCCATTAAAATTTTGTCTAGGGTGGGTATTTCCTTTTTAAAATAAAAAGAGTGAACTTTTCTTCGAATTATACATTTAGCATTTTCATCAAGGACTTTTGTAGGTCGTCCTGGCTTTTGCTTGGGAGATTCCACTTGACCTGCTACTTTTCTTTCCCGCAACAATTTGAAAATGGTGGACTTTCCAATTCCACTCATTCGAGAACATTTTTCAACAATTTCTTGCACAGTAAAACTAGGGTAATCGTGTTTTATGCAATCATGTACATTTAAAATAATAACTTTTTCACTCAGCGATAGTGGAGAATTTTTAGTACATCTTTTCGTTGGACTGAATACCTCCATTTTTTAAATATTGGGATAATAATATTGTGATTACACTACAGCGTAGCAGTGACTACTAACGTTTAAAATATGATTTAAAAGTATTTATAGTCTGTATATATTACCTGACCCCATTTTTGCATGTTACAAAGCGTTAAAAGATAGGTACCTATACAAAAGGATTAAAAGTATTTATTTAGTATTTAATCTCTTTCAAAATAAAGGCATTTAATCCGTGAAAATTAAATTCATAAATATTATAAGTACCTGCGCCTATGAACTACCACGAAATGTAGCCAAACAGAATGGAATTCCCCAGTTTATTGCTCTATACACTTCTGAAATAGAGTATAATAATATTAATATTTTGCCTTTTTTTGTATATAAGTTTAAATTACCCTGTAATTGTAAAAAAAAAACAAAAGTATTGATATATTGTGATAGTTGTATTTTCTTCTTACATTTAAGTTTAAATTTTGTTACCATTGCTGTCTCTCTCTATCTCAAATAAAGGTTGTGCTCCTATTTTAACTTATTTATAATGTTCCTTTTGTTTTAGGTTGTTTTTGTCTCACACTTTTTATATTATTTAAACGATTTCTTATATACAATAGAATGTATTATTATTTATGGTGCTGGTAAAAAATATTACTGTTTAAGTTTGTACATAAGCCAAGTTAGCCCACACACGAGACTTTCCTATAAAAGTATTATTAATGTTAAGTTGTCACTTTCTGTTGAGTTCCTCCTAGATAAGTTATTTTAACACTAATTGTTTTTGCGATATAATATACAGACAATACTAAGATTCATTTGTAATCAGGGTAAACTAAAATAGATATTTTTGACCAGATTTAGTTAATATAATCCTGTACATATATTTTTTTTTAACTAGAGGCTAGTTGTTGTAATTAACAGCACTTTTTCAACAATAAACTACAACAGTTATCTATATGGTTCTAAAGTGCCTTTTATGTGACTTACCTATTTGTTGACTGATCCTATAATTTCATTTCATTCAACTGCATTATGCTGATTTTAACTACAAACTAAAAAGTCCTTATACTTACGTCAACTACCTCTAATTTCCAAAATTGTAAAATTAATCGTTGTAAATTAGGAATCCAGTGCCGTACCGGCGGGATTAGTAAAAAAAAGGAACAAACCCCTGGCATTAATGTGTAAAAAAAAGAAAAATAATATTTGTTACAATGTTGTAAAATGGTGCAATCTGTAAAGAAGTTAGTTAAATTGATATTTAGGTAAATCGACGCCCCGTATATGGATTTTTATTTTTTATTAAGAAAAACAAAAATGAAACAGGGTAATATTTATATTATGCAGTGATATGATAATTTTTAGTTGGTTTAACAGGTACAATTGATGTAAAAATTTCACACTCAACAATAATAAGCGTTATACGGGGTGTATTAAATGTTATGTTACTCGCACGATCGTGCACAAACATGTAAAATATTATATTAGAAGTTTAGGGTTAAAATATAAACAAATTTAGACGATTAGGTAGACTTAGTTTTGGACGATGTTGAAATAAAATTTATTAAAGCTTCGTGAAACTGATAAATACGTTGTTTTATTTGTTTTTGTGTAATACAGAGAATATCGGAGAGAACTTCTAAGAGCTTTGCAAACAAATCATTTGTATTAAGGGCCATATTGTCGAGTCTATATAAAAAGGGAAAATCTTCTGAAGTTTGCATTCCTTGTGGGTCATCATATTGACAAATCTGTGTTAAAGACCGGTGTTTGTTATGGGTAAGGAATAATATATTTTTTTAAATACGATTAGTGTAATTCATGTGAGTTCCATTATACGAAATTAGGTTTGCACTTGTTCTTAATTTTTGTTTCTGAAAATACACAGTTTACTAAATTAAAAAACAGCATAAAAAAATGCGTTTACTGTGATGGATATAATAGATCGGGGCTAAAAACATTAATAAAATTAATAAACATTTATAAGCGATCTAAATTCGGAAGTGAAATGTCGTGAGTTAATTTACGGTGAAAAGTTGTTTAAACGAGTTGATGCTTCTATTGGAAATGGCCTATATAAAAAGATTTTTAAAAAAATGCATAAATCTTGTTTCTACTTCAAATAAATTCAAGTTAGAAATTTTGATCCCATAAACTCCAAAATTATATTGTTTACCAAAAACCCATAAGCCTGATAGTAAAATGAGACCAATTGAATCGATGTAAGCAGAAAGGGCACATGCCATAAAAATACATTTTTGGGAAATCGATAAAAACTGTTTTTTTATCAAACTAAGTAAAATTATTAACATTTATTGTTATAATTGATTTGTAGTTTGAATAGCACGATTTGTCATCTTATATTTTAAATTTAAAAATTGATCTTAGCTCCCCCAGAAGACCTTGAAAGTATTGACATGTGCCCTTTTTGCAAATAATGCTATTTAGTAAATTTTAAAAATATTTATTTTTTTTAATACCGCTTTAGTTATGTAAAGTACAAGTCAAAAATAAACAGCTAATTTCAATAGAAAAGTACAATGTTTTGGAAAAACTAATCTTCGGTTCACTCATTGATTATTGATTGTAGGCCACTGAAGAATAGCATCGAAATATGGTTTGTGTTCTTCTGCAACAAAAGCAGTGCATTCCCTTATATGCTCCATTTTGTTGGCCTTGAAGCCGGCCCCAGACGATGTGTGTATTCGGCGAATGTACCTTCGTACTGCGGCTTCGGCTACCCTCCCACATGCTACGGCATTCGGGATATATTCCACATCGCATCTTTATTGGCAAACGTTCGCCACAGGGCTTCAGTTATAGAACAGTAGCGGGGAGGAGTAGTAGTGGTTTTTGCAGCCTATGTGGTTATTTTAGGAAGCATTTTGCATTTTATCAAATGCAAACCAGTTTGGTTTAAAAATGTCATTTGTGCCAGCACTAGATTTGTTGCTTGCTTTAACTCTGTTAAGCAGGGTTCTGAATATAGACATTAAAGAATCTTTCTTCTTTTTTAGATCTGCGACACTTATTTGGTCCTTCTTTGAAAAAGATGAATGTATTTGCACCCAGGCGTCGCCAACTTTGTTCCTATTTTTGTGGTCTGGGTATTTTGGGTCCCATATTACGAGATATAATTCGTACAGATCCAAGAATTCAATCGCCAAATCATTAGACCATTCCATGATAACTTAAATAAATAACACCAATAAATATTAATTTTAATTTTCAAGTAAACTTAAAAAAGCAACTCACCAAAAATATTATACAAAAACGCCCGCTGCTAAGCTTGTCGCGACTCTGACTGAAGACAAAATAGGCAAATAAGTGTGCGTAGCTAAGCACACCGTCTGGGAGCTAACGCGAATAAGCGCGGCCTCCTTTGATGCGTGCCCTAAAACCGACAGCAGTTCGGATAGCGGCCGAATGCCGAATGATACACGCACTTGACCTCCCACAGGCTCCGCGAAATACCGCGAATGCCGAACGTTCGCCACATACACACATCGTCTGGGGCCGGCTTAATAGGAACTTTTCCTAAGGGATGCGCAAGTTGTGATAAATGTATGTGACACCAAACCGTCAGTAAAAGGATAGGCTTGAACAGTGCCTTTTTGTTGGGGTGTGTATTTAAAATATGAAAACGTGCTTATTGTTGCTGTTGACGTGCTGTTGACCTTTTCGTTACGAGGAAAATGTTTTGTTTCTTCAGAGACACAGGTTTTTTTATAAAATTTTCCGCACCAGTTTTT
Organism: Anthonomus grandis grandis; assembly: GCF_022605725.1. NCBI lineage: Eukaryota > Metazoa > Arthropoda > Insecta > Coleoptera > Curculionidae > Anthonomus > Anthonomus grandis. The sequence goes on from NC_065560.1 coordinate 6,202,328, forward strand.
GAAATCTAATACGTCACTTGTTGCAACCTCTTTGACTGAAAATTTTATATTATTTTTTGTACTGGTAATATAATCAAAATCGCTCTTATCCTGCGGGTGTATCAGATTATCAACGACAAACTTTTGTAGTTACGTTTCATTTCAATTTGCGCAACAACGTTTTTTAATTACAACGCGTCAGATAAACGAAACAGATAATATATGCAGCGTTAATGCATCAAAAGAAAATAAAATGATAAATGTACAATAACAAACATGCCTGTCTCGTTTCGATTGACGGATGACATTATTTGTCACAAGATAATTTAAATTTCAAATTATGGAAAACAAAAAGCCTTTTTGTGGATTTCTAAAACCTCAAGCCAAAAAAATGGTACTTAATGTTATTAATTACCACTTCGAGAACGAAAAAGAAAATAATGGGTTGCCTAAGAATGTACAAGAAGAAGTAGCTAGAGCGCTTGGAATTAGTTTAAGAATGGTGCAAAATGTTGTATATGAAAACAAGAACAATCTTATTCCCTAGAAGGAAAAAAAGTGTAAAAGGAAGAAGTCGAAGACTGAAGATTTAAGTGAATGTGTAAAAATGGAAGTAAGGGATAGGATTTATGAACTATATAGGCTAAAAACAAATATAACGCTGTCATTTCTGAGGGATGTTTTAAAGCAACGCGGCACTTTGGAAATTGGACTTTCTGTTTTATCAAAATTAATTAAAAGCATAGGTTTTCGCTATAAAAAAGACTGCAATAGAAGATATTTGTTGGAACTACCAAATATTGTGAGCCAACGAATATAGGATTTTTAAGACAATATACACAAAATGAAAAATCAAAGTTAAGGAAAGTGGTACTCTTAGATGAAACTTGGATATTTTCAAACGGGAGTGGAATAAAATCGTGGCAAGATGAATCTGTGAAAAGCGTGAAAAGAAAAAAAGGATGTGGTCAGGGAAAACGATTTATTATTTTACATGCCGGGTCTTCAAAGGCATTCGTTCCAGGTGCAAGTTTAATTTTTTCTTCTAAGTCTAAAAGTATGGATTATCATGACAATATGAATTGCGAAATCTTTGAAAAATGGTTAGTTAATATCGAAAAGTTTAATGCCATTGAGCTTATATAGGCAGGGTCAAAAACTTATTATGAGAAGCATGTGCGTGCTGGGCTTAGATCTGACCAAGTTGAAGCTGTTTGGAATGAGGCATTGAATCACATCACAAAGGACTATTGGCGGAAATCAGTGGATCACACAGAAAACATTATTAGAACCTGGTGGAAGAGAGAAAAAGTACTCCATATCCAAGTTGAACCATTGATCATTGCTCCATTTGAAGAAGATTCGGAAAAAAACGAAGAGTTTTCAGACTCTGTTAGTGATAATGATAGTTATAATTAGTTTCTTTTTTTAGTCAAATTTGGTACTCCATTTTTACACATTCACTTAAATCTTCAGTCTTCGGCTTCTTCCTTTTACACTTTCTTTTCTGCTTGGAAATAAGATTGTTCTTGTTTTCATATACAACCTTTTTCACCATTCTTAAAATAATTCCAAGTGCTTTAGCTACTTCTTCTTGTACATTCTAAGCAATCCCTTATTTTCTTTTTCGTTATTAAAATAATTAGTTTTCTAGAAAAATAGAAAACCATGGGTCACAGCAGGCCTCAGAACTTCAGCTAAAAACCTCAGTTTTTTGGCTAAGTTGTTCAAGTTTAGAACTAATGCAAACATTATTCTTTATCATCAGAAATATCGTAGTCTATACAGAAAGACGATAAAAGCAGCAAAGGTTAAATATTATAGTGACCGCTTGAATATGTCCTCAAATAGGCAGAGAGAATGTTGGTCAATTATAAATGACTTCAGGTATTCTCACAAGAAAGTTTCAGAACCAGAAGACCAAATAGTTTAAATGATTATTACTGTAATATTCCTCATTTATTGCTCAAGGATGTGAATACTAATATTGATCCTTTGCATTATATTCAACAAGTGTCAGTTCAAAATTCTTTTTTCTTTTATCCTGTTAGCCTTACTGACGTTAGAGATGCAATTAAAAGCTTAAAAAACCATAAATCAGCTGGAGCTGATGAGATATCATCAAAATTGCTACTCCTTTTGCCTGACTTAGCATTGAATGCCTTAGCTTCTGCCATAAACAATTCCTTTCATAATGGCATCTTTCCAGCATGTTTGAAGGAGGCAGTGGTTATCCCTCTTTATAAGAGTGGAGATTTGAGTGAGCCTTGCAATTTCCGTCCAATTTCTATATTATCTACCCTTTCCAAGATCGTTGAAAAACATGCAAAAATCGGAATTTTATCTTTTTTGCAACATAATTGCATTTTATCTGCAAATCAGTTTGGATTTCAACGCTATTTTCGGCTGTTTGGAAAGTGTCTATGTGTCCTTAAATTCTGGAGAGTCCGCGGCGGCAGTATTTTGCGATTTATCCAAGGCATTTGATTGTGTAGATCATGGAATACTGCTGTCTAAGCTCAATAATTATGGCCTTAGAGGTGTGGCATTGCAATGGCTGGAATCCTATCTGTCTAATCGTACCCAAAGAGTTACAGTATCTGGATGTTTATCCGATTCAAGATCCCTTAAAACTGGAGTACCTCAGGGTTCAGTGTTAGGGCGACTATTATTTTTGCTCAATGTAAATGATTTGGGTTCATTAAAACTGCAGGGCAAAGTGGTTCAGTTTGCTGATGATACCACCATTTTATGGAATCATAGAGATTCTGATAATGTTAGAGCCCAGGTTTTTAAGGATCTTAAGATTTTATCGGAGTGGTGTGCTGTAAACAGGCTTGTATTTAATGTGGGCAAAACCTTTATTATGGGATTTAAGTGTGACGTTCAGGGCCTTAAGTTTAGTGAAAACTCCCCCTTGCAAAACAAAGAAAGCTGTAAGTTCCTTGGTATTACCATTGATGGTCGCCTGCGCTTCGAAGATCATATCCTAAATCTTGCATCAAAATTATCCTCTGGATGCTTTGCAGTAAGAATGGCGGAGCATGAGCTGGGAGGGGTTGCACGTTCAGTGTACTTTTCTCTTATTGAGTCCCATCTTCGTTATGGCTTGCTTTTTTGGGGTTTAAGCAACAAGGGATTATTAAACATAATTTTTGTGATTCAAAAAAAGGCAGTTAGATACCTATGTTCCGCTGGGTTAAGAGATTCTTGTAAACCTCTCTTTATATCTCAAAAAATCCTAACTCTTTTTTCTCTTTTTATCTTAGAAACAGCTACTCTTATTCATAAATGTCCTAAACATCCCTCTAATACTGGTCATATGACTCGCCAGGTTAACGATTTTCCCTTACCAATCCCTACATCCTCCCTCACCAAGAACTCGCTTATATACCTTAGCAAAAAAATTTACAACCATGTTCCTCTATGTATTAGACAAATTTTAGAAGTTAAGAAATTCAAAAAGGAATTAAAATCACTTTTATTGTCCAGGGCATATTATAGCCTTGACGATTTTTTTAATGATACCTTTTAACCTGTGCTCTGACATCATTTTAGTGTTCTAGTTTTGTTTCCTATTAAATAATTTAATTTACTTCCTCTAAATTCTGTTTTATTGACAGCTTTCCTTATTTTTTAATGAAATTTATCAAAAAGATGCTTTTTTTTTCAATCTGTTTTGTTATGATTAATTTTGGTAATGTGTGTAAATTTTATGGTAAAGTATTTTAGATGTTATGTTTATTTGAAATTTGAAATTTAAAGTGAATTTGGAATTTTTTTAGTGTTTAGGATGCTTGTACACAAGATTTTGTTGTCTTACGTAATATAGCACATTTTTTTTCTTTCTTTCTTTCTTTTTGCATTTCGTTTATTATTTAGGTATGATTAAAAAGTAAAAATTTTTTTTAAACAAAGCTAAGTAAATAAATTGGTGAATGAGCTGGGAGATAGATATGCCCGGCGCATTCTCCATTTTTCAATAGTTAGGTTCAATCTTTTTTGCCTTGTAATGTGTAAATGAATAAATATTCATAAGAAAACGACATTTTAAAGAACTGTCGTAGCTCCCCTCGTATTTATCTTTTTAAAAAAAGCTAAGTAAATAAATTGGTGAATGCCCTGTGAGGTAGAAATGCCCGCCGCATTCACCAGTTTTTTTTTAGTTATTTTTTATCTTTTTTTGACTTTTAACTGATATAAAAGAAAAGATAACACAACTTTTTTAATTTTCTGTGCATCAACGTATAGAATGGGTCGAACGACAAATAATAAATCATAAAATTAAAATGTTATTTTAAAAGTGAGATTGTAACATGAACTGAATGTTTTCTGGTGTCTGACTGCACTGCATCACACACAATATAAATTAATTCTTTGTCATTATACCAAAATGTATAGTTTCCTAATAATTATTACAAAACACAATCACACATAAACAAAGAAGAAGACAAGATCAAATAATCGTTAAAAATTAGACGCTGTGCCCTGAAATCGACAAATTAGTATGTTATGCACATACATAGGGTCATGCTAAATCGTATACTAATTTCTCAAAAATGTAGGTAACAACCTATTTTAAAATGAAATATGTACAATTTTAATGAAAGGCTAGGGAGGCATTTTTGATCTCATAAAAAAATATAAAATGCTTAGATTTAGATATTATTGCGTAAAGAAAAATTGTTATTGAGAATACCGTCTATTTCGGACAATTTTTCAAAAAAGAAAAGTAAATATTATGTCTGCCAACTTAGCAGAATATCGGGGATTCTAGGCATATACCGATGAGGCGTACACCCAACGGGCTTTATACCTATGGGCTTTTTCACGTCATGAAAGAAAATAATCAACGTATGTTTTACATGTCGAATCTCGGATACTCCGCAGACATTTTTACGGCGTTAATGGCATCATGTCAGTTAATAATTTTGATCTAAGGTATATACGCGGCTTTAATATGTCACATGACGGCGTTCAATGTATTGTCAAACTCTCAAGGAAATAACATTTTGGCAGCCACTGATTTTTCAATTCAATTCATATTACGTGGTGACCTTTGAACCCGCACGATAAAAGCGAAGGCGACTATATTTAAAAATGATTTTCGGGCAATGCCCAAGGTTTAGGAAGGGATAACGCGTCTCGTGTTTACAAATATGCCCCCGGGACGCTACTGGACCTTATAATTTTAATCTAATTAAGGCTAAATTAGCCGCTTAATACAACAAGTTATACTGCCATATTTCAAAGGAATCGAGTAAACATTTTTTTTTCATATTAATACAAAAATATTATTAAAAAAAAAAATTATCACCCTGTATCTTGAAAACTGTGCATTTCCGGACCCATGCTTATAAAAACTTTTTCTCGTATTTTTTTACAAGGAATCATCCATTGAAATATCTCCGTCTATTTTTCAAACACCTTGTATAGGTACCTGACCACATCTTATATTTATTTATTTTAATGTTAATTTTCTGGTTAAATACCTGGAGCAAAACCTAGAAAAGATCAATGAAAAACTTGATTTTAAAACGTCCGTGGGTCACATTTTCTCGATTTATTAATCAATACTCGATTTTCCTTTATTATAGATTCAAACCTCAATCAAACTAACGATACCGTATGCGTGTACACTCCTTATGAGCAACGTCTGGAGACCTACCTCATACCCATTTTATTTTTTATTATTTTCATAGTGGGGGTAATTGGAAATGGAGTGCTCGTAGTAATATTCATAAGACATCCTACAATGAGATCAATTCCAAACACGTAAGTAATTAAAAAGCAATCATTTATAATGTGACCAAATTTTTAATGTGATTTTAGCTACATATTCTCATTAGCTTTAGCTGATTTACTAATTCTCATCACTTGCGTGCCGTTCACCTCCATAGTTTATACAACGGAAACGTACCCCTGGGGTGAAGCAGTTTGTAAAATATCAGAATGCGTCAAAGATATAACTGTTGGGGTGTCTGTATTTACACTTACAGCTTTATCTGTCGAGCGATACTGTGCCATTGCGAATCCTTTAAGGAAATTACACGTGAGCCTTTAAGCAGTAATAAATAGTTTCTGCGATTATTGTCTTTTTGTGGTTTTTAGACCAAATCTATTGCTAAATTTACTGTTACTCTAATATGGATCGTTGCAACCGCTTTTGCTTTGCCAAATCTGGTTTTTAGTGGGATTAGGACTAGGCCCAAATATGACTCTATTGGAAGGTAATAATTAAAAAGTAGAACCTTTCTAAAGGTTAAAATATATGTTTTTTAGAGACAATGATACACTTCAGATTTGCTATCCTTTCCCAGAGATTGAGAACTACGAGCAGTATAGCATAGTGATAAAATTTTTTATTTACTACGTCATACCGTTATTTATCTTAGGATATTTTTACATTTTAATGGCCATTCATCTACATACGAGCACCAAAAGGATGCCAGGCGATGTTCAACATACCCAAGGTATATCTCAAGTCAGATCAAGGAAGCACCTCGCTAGAATGGTACTCGTTTTTGTTTTCTGTAAGTTATTTATTCCATGTCTACATTTTAATGACTCACATATTTTTAGTGTTTTTTATTTGCTTTCTGCCTCAGCAGATATTTTTGCTCTGGTTCTTCTTAAATCCAAAGTCAGAAGAAGAGTATAACGAATGGTGGCACGCCCTTAAAATGATTGGATTTTGCTTGAGGTACGTATAAAAATAAAATAATTGTTATACCTTAACGTAAAATCGCAAAATTGTCCAGTGAGTTTTAAAATAAAATAGTCTAAAGCCGCGTATCCACCTGACAAACGAAACGTTTAGAAACATTTGCAATCGTTTACAAACACGATGTTTATCCGGTGGATACGTCGGTCACTCACATTTGCAAACGTTTGCAGGCGTTTGTCACTGTTCCGCCAAAAGTCGGTAACTTCAAGGATTTGACTTGTTTGTGGATTTCTGCCTGATTTCAGTGAAGACGCGGTATTTTACGTTTGTAGATAAATATATATAACCGATTAGTGTTTGTTTACTTGTATTTAGTGTTTATAAAAGTTGTGGTTGAAGTGATTGATCAATAACTCGAACAATAATCATTATTTTTTTATTTAATTTGTTTATTTACGATGAATATTACTACGGAATGGGACCACGAGCGGTGTATTTACTTAATAAATTTATATAGACTAAAACAGGAACTATGGAATGCCAGACATGGTTTTTATTATAATAAAATTAAGAAACATGACGCCTGGGCCGATATAGCCAAAAATATGAATGCAACCATCGATATTATAAAGGCTAAAATAGGCTCGTTGACAACTTCATTTAGAAGAGAAAGAAACAAAGAAAGTCAAAGTTTGGGAACAGGAAAAGGTTTGTATATTTAGTGAACCTGTTTTTCTTGTTTAATATTTTTTGACATCAAAGTTGGAGGAGCTTCCAGCATTATCGCTTTAGAGTGCAGTTTTTTGTGTTTTTAACCGTTAGCCTGAATCCACATGGGTACGTGATCATGGATCCGTTGCGATCACGTGACTGATATCAACCAATGGCAATTAACCATAATAAACCCTATTGGTCGAGAGCAGTCACGTGGTTGCAACCCATGTGGATCCAGGCTTACTATTAATAAAGATGGCCAACAATAAAACTGAAAATTTGCAGGGCGGGAGGAGGTACACACAAGCCACTGGTTTACCTATGAGGCATTTGGATTCCTTATGGATAAGAATAAATGCAGGAAATCTGTCAGCAGTACAAAAAAGATGACTCATTCCCAAATAGAAGATTAAGAAGTGAGAAATATTTTTTATTTTACTTTAATTTTACAAGCGAAAACTCATTTTTTGAAAAAAACACTAACACTGTACGTTTAGCTAAGCATGTTCATTTTGCCATGGAATAGCTCCATTGCTGGAAAAATATGCTGCAAATTCTTCACGAATTTCCTGAGGAATTTTTGAAGACTTTCGAGGATTTTTTTTAATATTAGTCAGGGACAACATTTCAGTATCATCTCTCCAAGCACCAGGACTAACTTTCCCTTCTACTTCACTATCCAGGGCTCCTTGTGGACAATAAATATTTGCTGAAGAGTTACTTTTGCGTAAGAACTTGTGCAAATATATACAAGTCATCACAACTAATTCTGCTTTATGTGGCTCTAGAAGCATTGGTTTTCTTAAAACTCTAAAGACAGATGCTAGGATACCAAAAGCATTTTCCAGTACTCGGTGTGCTCGACTCAACCTGTAATTGAAAATTCTTTGTATTGAACCTTTTTCACAAATTCCTGAATAAGGTTTCATTAAATTATCAGCCAGGGCAAACGCTTCGTCTCCTAAAATTACGTAGGGAATAGCTTTCTCGCGACCAGGCAACGATTTTGGTAATGACAAATTTAAAGCATTATTTTGAAGACGTTCATACAACTCTGTGTTTTTAAAAACTCCTCTGTCTGAGATTCTTCTTTGAAGACCAACATCAACAAATAGAAAACTATAATTAGCATCAACTAGGGCAAAGAGAACGATGCTGAAAAACGACTTATAATTAAAAAAGTCACTTCTGGTTTTTTTAGGGCACTGTAAAACTACATGCTTCCCATCAATCGAGCCAATGCATTGTGGAAAATTCTATAACGTTTCAAATTCTTCACATGTCTGCAACCATTCTGCTTCGGTTTCTGGCATCGGCAAAGAAAGAATTATTTCTTATTTGTATGCGTTTGTTTGCGTCAATTTAAAATACGTGTTTCACCTCAACGTTAATTTAGAATATGCATATTTTAATAATTTTTGTTATTAAACATTTTTCATTTTTGCATTTTTTTTTCAGGTTATTGCTGATAATGAAGTAGTTGCCGAAGAAGTATATAATGAAAAGAGTGAACCAATTGGTGGAGGAACAGAACCAGAACTTTATCCAAAAAGAGCCTTAGAACAGGAACCATTACCATCTATTTCTGCAACGTCTACAAATGAATTACTAAATTCACAATTGCAAAAAGCAAAACGAGCGAAACGGAATAAGGAAAATTCAAACGTCCCAAACGAGGATCCTTGTATTTCTGCAGTAGTCGATATTATGCGGTCAGCTCAAGACCGGGATTCTTGTGATATTTATGTGGAGCATATCGCATCAAAGCTACGTACTTACAGTCAAAGAACACAGGTCATGGTACAACAGGTGTTTAGTAATATCCTCTTTAATGCTGATATGGGACGTTACGACGATGTGGTGCCTAAGAACACCTCTGGTCATCTGTCATCTTCTGAAAGCGTTACTTCTGCTAGCACAGGCACTACCCCTGCTCCTTCACCTGCTGGTTCAAGCTCTCATTATTCCAATCATGCTTCACAGTTCCGTATCCATGAAAATACAAGTGCCGACGCATCTTTCGTTGGCTCTCAGCAACCACAACAAAACTTAACTACACTCACTAATGTTCTGCCAACCTCACAAATTCCTCTAAAGCTCCGTATCCATAAAAATGCTAACACTAGCGCATCGTTCGCCTGCTATCAGCAACCCTCGCAGCAACCACAACGAAACTTAACTTTACTCACTAATGTTCTGCCAACTTCAGGAATCCTTCAACAGCTCGAAGCCCATCAAAATGCAAGTAGCAACGCAACATATACCACCAGTTGTCAGCAGTCACAAGAAAATGACCATTGGGAAACAAACTTTCCAGATAAAAATCCTGACCTAGAATCTGCATCCATGAATGCAGGAAACTATTTAGCAAACTTCAATCCATCTCAATCACAGACAAATACTAATTACTCATAAAAATAAAATACCATTTATATTATCGCATAGATAGGTAGGATCTATACGCTGAGTAAAACCGCACTGGACTTATGTCAAAAATGTCATTTCAATGAAATAAAACGTTGGCCGGGTTCATCAGAAAAAAGCGTTCACTGAGCGCTCGAAACTTTTTACCTGGTATCTAAGGTATAAGCATTTTGATTGGATGTTGCTAGGTTAAGTTTCGAGCGCTTTATTCTGATGAACCCAGCCATTGATTTTTGACATACGTCAAGTGCGGTTGTACACAGCGTACAGACCATACCTACTCATGTTTAGCTAAGTAACTAGTTTTCTCAATAAAGGTCAAATTTATTATATGGTTATTTACTTACCCTTACATAGCTTGCTAATGCTTTCATGATGGCGGCACATACTTCTAGAAATGAGCTGCTTCGAAACTCTGAAGAGGTACATAAGACTGGCATAGGAATCTCCTGTCGCTAGAAAGCAAAGTGTGATGGCCAGTCTAATTTCGGTAGAGACGCACTCTCGATAGTTCGTATCAATTTTAGATATTTCTGGAGAAATTCTTGAGAGCAGAAAATCAAAATCTCTTGGCGAAACTCGAGTAAAATTTTTGAATAAGTTACTCCTGTTAGTTTTGATATCAGAAATCAACTGCATAGAAACTCTAGTTTTTAAAAAATGAGACACCCAAAATCTATGTTTCCTTCTTTTTTTCTTCTTTTCTTTTTCTATTAGTGCACAAAATACTAATGCAGCACAGGCGGCAAGTTTATTTCTACCTAACGAGGCGTTGCTACAATTTTTCTATTCTCGGTTTTCCTCAAAATAAAAAAAGACCTGGATACGCGACAAACGCTCTCAAAACAGCTTTGTGAACAATTTCAAACAATATGTGCTGATCGGTGGGTACTTCGTTTTGCAAGCATTTATCAATATTCGCAAACGTTTACAAATGTTGCTACAAATATTAATGCCAGTGAATACGCGGCTTAAAAGGCAGCATTTATCTATTTCTAATTGCTTTCTGAGATGATTGTTCTATGCTGTTAGAGTAGTTCAGACAGATCAAGTAATCATTAGGCTCCACTCTCTCCAAAGGTGAATTAAAGCACCCAATGCACAAAAATATTCAACACAATGATTTAGGGCTGCTAAAAACATTTTTTACGACTATTACGAAATAGGTACATTCAGTTTTTGGTAAAGTGCGGGAAAGTTCTCTTCGGGATATATAGATAGCTCATTACAAAACCGCCTAAATAATGTACAAATTAATGAAAATGAGGAACCAGCCTCCAAAAAATCCAAATTTTAGCAAAAAAAAACTGCAAGAACTACAAGTAGAACAAGGAAGCTCCTTGTGCAAGTGCTAACTTTCAACAGCAAAACATATTTGCCTCATTAACGACTAAAAACATATCGGATTCCCCTAAAAATACTACAATTCAAAATTGTACTGGAATTACAATAAATATATACAAACAAAAACCATGAAAAATAAAAGCAAACATATTATTTGTAATCTTTGTTGTTTTTTAATAGTTTTTGTTTGTTCAAGAATAAGAAATAAACATTTGATATAAAAAAAAATAGTTTTTTGTTATCGAGTAATATAAATTAAATTTACATTTTTAATTTTTTTTGGTCTCTACTTGCTTTTACAAACTCTTTTTAATAATAATATATAATAATATACAATAGTGGTACTTTTTTTAAAAAGGTAAAAATAGAAGTATTTGATTCTGATGTAATTGACTATAGTGACCCTAAGAAAAAAAGTTAATGATGAACTCTAAAAGACAAAACGTCGTATCATCAATTTTAAATTACCATCATGAAGGGCGAAAAAAGTGGCTATGAAAAAGTTTATTTTTACTTTATTCTACGACTTTACATGACAAGAAATTATTTAAAAGATTTTATGATTTATTCGGATATCTCCGAAAATACTTGTAAGTTTTAAATTTTTACATTTTTAAAAATATTAAATTACGCTATTTTACGCTAATTTTACTGACCGTTTATCTTGAATTTTTTACACTTAAATTTGGGACACCCTATTGTTCTATGTGATGTGCGAAATACAATTGTACACTCGTAGAGCCAACTCATAAATATACTATTTTACACTGTAATTATTTCCTAGACATTATTTCGATTTAGAAGTTGCGCCAACATTCACATCACCTAGCGGCGTTATATTGGTTAAACCACTATTCCAGACCATCCGCCAACTTTCTACGTGTATCTCGAGATGTCGCGGGTGTTAAAATCTTGACAATATGCCGTTAATAGTGACTTACTTCTAGTGCCCAACACTTATTATTATTTAATTGTAGTATTCTATGAAACAACAGAACTAAAACTGGCTTTACAGTACAATTTTTGTCTATTTTAGTTTTCTTAATTCCTGCGTAAATCCAGTGGCTTTATACTGCATAAGCGGAGTGTTCCGGGCCTATTTTAACCGATATTTATTCTGCAAGGGTCCCACGTGGTCACCGCAGGAAAATTCATTTGCAACCATTAGCTTTTCCGCTAGTTCAACAATGAGGAAACGGATTTAGGTAAGTACAAAACCAACATGTACGTATAATATTTAAAAAGCACTTAAATCAGTTTTGTATGATACAGAAAATCCAGTTAAATCCAGTCAATAGGAGGATAGCTAGAATCACGTTTCTAACGCATAGCAACGTTTATTTTAATATCAATAACCACGTTTGGATATAAATACATTTTTCCGAGAAAAAAAAAATTTTCCGGCATCGGTAAGCATCATGTCCGTTGCGTAAACACCGAGGGGATTCCACGCATCCAGAGATCAATTTTTCGTGTAGATATTACCGTTTTTGGGAATGTCAATTTTGTTGAGAAGGTCAGTAACTGTATACGATGTGTGAAGTAAAAATAATTTTTATTGAAGTATCGAAGGATCGCTAGTGAGGCGACATCTTCAGTCAGTTAAGTTGATATTGCTATCTTGGACACACGAATAGCTGATATTTGTTTTTTGAAGAATTTGAAATTTTAAAAAAAGAAAAACGCACTGAAAAGCCTTAAGCAAGCAGTTTCAAGTTGTGAAACTCGATTCGTTGCGATCGAAGTCTATTAAAAACATGTTTGCAGCTAACTTCGATCTAACTAACCCTGTCGGCAAATTATACTGCAGAATATTGCAGGAATATTAGATTTGCAATATTGCGCCTTGCAGTAATATTACAGCAATGTTTTAATGTCCGCTTTTTGCATTGCATCCTTGCTGAAACATTATGGCAATATTTCATGGGGTATGTTACTGTAATATTGCATTAACGTATGTGCTGCATTGTAGTAATATTCACGTAATATTACTTTAATCATTCATTTATATTGCTGCTATATTTTATATTAATAAAATTAATATTACATTCTTATTAATAATATTATTGATGAAGGTTATAAATAAGTTAAAGGATACATTATATATGGGGATAAAGTAATTTATTATAAGAGACTAAAACATACAGAGAGTTATGTTTGATAAATATGTATATAAATATATATACGAACATGGTTGTTTTAAATCTTCTGATACGTCGATACCAACGTATGTAAAAAAAGGAAAGAAATACATTTATAGCCCTTCGAAATTATACAATGTAATATTTTAAAACTACCTTACAGTGATACAACTTACGACACTTTTCCCATTATTCACACAGTGAGCATGAATTATTTATCAATTAATTTAGGAATAAAGTTTGTAAATTGTGTAATAATATAGTAATTGCGTTTTTGTTAAATACATGTATATATTTACACACCTGTATAATAATAAATAATTTTACTATTTATATATTTCGATTATTAGTATTATATTTTATTAATTCCCACCCAATAAACATTTGTTTGCAAAATTTAGCAGATACCTGTGAAATTAATCAGCTATTTAATCAATCATTAAATATCTTACAAAAGCAATATGGCTGCAATATTGAACATCGAATTTCAGTAATATATATCGCATTTGCGACGGTTATTAAAAATTGCAAGAGTATTGCAGGTGCAAATAAAGTTAACAGTATATACGCAATATTGCAGATAAAATATTAAAATGTAAATTGAAATTAAATATTGCTGAAAGAATATTTCAGCGTAATAGTGTGCTTGCAATACAGATGCAACATTACACTAGCATTTTACTGATATATTGCATTTTTAACAATAATGAGATATTGCAACAATATCACAATTACTACATATGTGCATTATTAACTTTTTAATGCAAGTGCAATATTGTATCAATAAACATGTAATATTAAATTTGTTATATTTTAAATGTAATGTTACTGTAATGTTGAAACACTATTGCAGAAGTAATATATCAAAAGAATTATTTCCGCAATATTTCTGCAATATAACGAAAGTTTTTAAAGTTAAAAAATTTTTTTCCTCATTGTCACTAACGGTTAACTCTTCTCTGCTTGGATACGCAACTTCGAGGGGTCAATTAGAGTTATATCTAGGAATCATGTGATCCGACCTCATGTTTAATTTTTATCCTTAGAGTTAGCGTGGATTGACTGATGTTGTACTTCCACTCAGGCTTCGCCTTAAATAATTAAATGTAGCGAAGGCTGGTTCACTGGTGTTTGTATTTTATCGAGCAGTCTTCCTGTACAGTATTTGTTGCCAAGAGTTGCATGTGTAATGGTTGGTAGCAATACCTTTGTGTAGATCCATCTTGCGTTGTAAGCTCCATAATTGTTCAAGCTCTTATAAACTATTTCATCATCAGTTTCTTATTTTCCCAAGTCTATACCTTGGATATCAATTTATTTAACGTTATCTCTGTTGTACTTGTAGTAATGGAGGGTAGCACTATCCTAGTCAAGATCCAACTGTCCAGGTTCTTGTTATGGCTTCAAATGAGATGCTGTGAAATCCTCCATAAAATTTTTGTAAAAGACTCGAATAAAAATACCTTGACAAAAATTAAAATGACTATTATTTGATATATCTGAAAAAAAATTAAAAATACTTGCAAAAAGTATATAAATTCATGAAAGATAAATGCCAAAAATACACTGAAGGCGGCTTATATAATGATGATATCAACGGCATAAATTCTAATAAAGAAATTGATGGTGAAGAGATCAATGGTAAAGAATAATAAAAAAGAACACCAGTAAAGGCTGCAGGTACTTTGATATCTTAGATACCAGTCCTAGTGTTAGCAAGTGCCTTCAGGATTGCTTGAACCTCTCGGTAAGGCTTTGATTTAAATAATTAAATGAAAGGATGGTATTTAATCCAGCAGTCTTATAATATGTAGTGTTTTTGGCAATCACAACCCTAGTGTAGATCCATCTTGTGTTGTATCTACTTCTGAGCTCTTTAAGCTCTTATTATAGTTTCAAATGATGTGCCATTAAGCATCGGTTCTTTAGCAACAAAATAGGCATTTAAAGGTCTTACTTTATTTAGTTTTGAACATTTTAATAGGGTGATAGCGAACTTGGGCTTACTCAAAATACAATGATTGGATGTTTTCAAATTTTCCTCTTCGTACAAAAGTCTCATCATAACTCGACATTATCCTAAGACTAAATAATTAATACATGGCTATCATTACTATTGCTCATTATTTAGGATTTCGGTTAGCTAAGTTCACTAAAATCGTCAATAAAGCCATCGTCGGTTCCATAAATATGAATTTACTCCTACATGTCTGTAGTTAGTGGAACCTACGTTTAATTAATTTTTTTATTTATATCTGTAATTTAAATAAGTCCAATGAATTATTTGAAAATTCCCTGAAAAAAACAAAAAAAAAATAATTCGTTTTAATGTAACCTGGTAGAACTTTGTCCAGAAAATCCAAAGTTGATAAAAGCCAGCGAGGCAATTAATTTGTCACGCACGAAAGATCTCTAAAGAGGTAGATACGCAAACTAATACAAATAAGAATCAGCTGATTGAATATAAAAGGTTTGGAGCAGAAATTGGACGACTAAATCACTTTTCGATCAATTACCCGTAGTATCGAAAAACGTATTTTTTTAGCTACTATAACCAGATCATTAGCAAAGATGCAGAGTATAGTTCTTGTTGTGGGCATCGTTCTAATTGTTTTACTGAGTAAGTATGCCTAAATATTAACATGATTTTTGTCTATCAGCAAGTGTCACCCTATGAGGGAATTACTTTGATCCTAGCCATAAATGTTGGCTTAGCACTGGTAATTCTTTTCTATGACGATGACTTATTCCTATTTTGTCCACCCAATCCAAGATCCGTGCTTTAACCAAAGTTCTATCATTAATAATATATCTGGAGGCTGCAGTGTTTTGTGACCTGTGCAAGGCATTTGATTGTGTGGATCACAAAATACTGCTAAGTCTTAATTGATTAATCGTACTCAGTGTTTTGTCGTGTGGGACTTTATCTGCAGCTAGAACCCCTATTTCAAAGTCAATCCAATTCTTTAGTAAAGTGATTTTTGTTTAAGGTTTGTGAACCTTTTGAGGACGGAATTAATTAAATTACAAAGAAAACAGTTACTACCTGAAAATCTTTATTTAAATGGGTATTCGAACATAAAATAAGTGTCTATTTTTGAAAAAAAAAAATAAACGGCGGTTATCTGGACTAACCACTAGTCACTCACTATGGTTTGTGGAAATCGTAAAAACGAAACTGTTACCTTACATGTTGAGCAGTTCCATACGGTTCGATGTGGTTCCTTGCGGGTACTGCATTGGGCACATCTAAGAGAAGTAGTGTGAATGGGCATATGAGAATTTTTATCGTATTTTACTTCTTGAGGTACAAGAGGTTTGAATTTATTTGGGGGTTTCTCTGCACTTTTCCGACCACGTTTCGCTTGTTCTGGATTTGAACCAACTCACTACAGAAAGCCGAAACTGTTTCAAGGTCATAATATTTGGCATTCTTTGTTTGAAGATGATGTAGGAATTAATGACTCTAGCATCCATAAAGTACCAAAAAATTCGGTGCCACCATTTTCGTGACTTCCTATCTATTTCATACAGTGACTTTAACATGTCAAACTTGTCGACGTACCCCATGTGCCGGTTATAATCGTTAAGAGCCGTCTTTTTTTCTTCTTGAATCAGTTTCCAGGTTGTCAGGATCGTGAAAATTTGAAATAAAAAGAACGCTTTTTCTATCCATCCACTTCAAGGCTACAATTCCTCCTGTAGATACCCGATAGTCCTATTCTCCTCTTTTCAAATGCTTATCGTCACGCAAGTCGTTTGGCATATTTTTTCTATTTTTTCTTGCGGTTCCACATGTATAAATGCCTTCCAACAGTAAACTGTTTTGCAGTTCAACCGAGTTAAAAAGAGTTAAAAAAGCTTCTTATCAACTAATTCTCTAGATAAGTCCTTTAAGGATTTTTTAGTAAGATTTGAAACTTTACCCGTAAAAATTTAAAATTGCGACATAAATCCTGTTTCGTCACTTCTTACCCACACCTTGTATCCCCTCTTGGTCGGTTTCATCGGCATGTATTCTCGAATGCTGCTTCTTCCTTTGAATCGTATCATAGATTCGTCTATGGCTTGGTACTCACTTGGCATAAATGAATTTTGATAAGAATTTGATAAGGCATCAAGGAGTGGGCGAATTTTGTAAAGCTTGTCATAATTGTCATCTTGCTTTTTCGGTTCAGTTGCGTTGTTATTCGAATGTAAGTTGCTCAACAACCAGCCAAAGCGATCCCTGGACATAGCAGTACTTAGATAATCATCTCTTAGTTCAAGTCTGGACGACCAATAATCACGATAGCTGGGTATAGGTTTTAATCCCATCAGAAGGTTCAGACCAAGGAACACTTTTATTTCAGCTGAAGTTGTTGGCAAAAATGAACTATAATTGCCACCTTGTTGAACGGCATAAAGGTTAGTTTCGAATACAATATTTTCGATCAGATTCAACGTAAACAAATGCAAAAAAATATCAGTAGGACTATCTGGATCTTGTGCTATAACGTGTCCAGTATTTTCAGTAAATGGGTCAACCTGTGTACAAAATGTTGTCTGCTTTGTCCACTGTATTGTAGTATTTCTAAGCTGTAACTGTAATTGCGCCAAAGGAACCTAATCTTCAGATTCGCATTCATACTTCGGTATAACTACAGCTGCAGGTATATCTTGCTGTTCCTCGACATCTTCTAATATGTCAACGTCCATTGCCATAATATCCAAAATGTCCTCACCGTCACAAATATCATCTTCGGTAACGGAAGATACCTCTGATTCGTTATCAGATGGTAGGCTACTGTTTAAATTTTCAAAATCCCCTGCAGGAGGTAGATGTTCTAATTCTTTCCACCTCCAAGTAATTTTGGACGGACCTGAAAAAAAAAACCCTCTGTGAAATAAATCACTAGTAATAAAAAATATCCATAGCAAATGTATATTTTAACTCCTATTAGATTTGGAATTCACCAAGAACCGCCTGAGACTATTATAGTCAAAGTCTTTATTTCAAACCATTCGTAAATTTCCTGTGAACCAATAATCTTGAACTTTTCTGATACCTCTCTGATTTACTGATGCCTGGTGGTTAGACCGCGATACCATACATTTGTTTTACAAAAATAAAAGTAATGGGCATAACAAATTGATGATCAAAACAATTAATTTGTAATAAATAATTATAAAGAAAATATGTTTTTACCACTTCAAAATGTGAAGCAAATGCACTTGTTTACACCAAAACAAAACAATCCTTTCACACTAACCAAATATCGAAATAAAAACCGAATTTATTGCCATCTAGAACATGCATGTAATATTTCCATATAATATACTACTTAGGCAACACATATTATTGTGGTTAGATCAAATGACCGCTAGACGTTTACGTACAAATTTAATAAATTGTGGTTAGCTCAGGTAACCACTGGTCCTGAAAGGGTTAAAGAAATTATTATAAAAAGCAATCCTGAAATATAGTCCTAATAAAACTCTATTTTCCAGACATTTATTTTGTCCGTTCCCAAGAAGGATGTATTAAGTACAATATCTCAGATCACTGCGTAGACGAAACTAACACTAGGGGAGCATGCGATTACAAAAGTAAAGGAGAGTTCTGCTACGAATTCTATGGCCTTAGAGACTCCACCAATCATCGCCATCGTAGATCTAGAGAATCTGGACAGTTGGAATCACTTTTGGGAATGTACTTTCTGGAAAGCCTTTTAAAGGATCGTAACAAAAAGTTGTAGTAATAAGATTATTGATTTATTAGGTCTCCTAACTCATATCGAAAGCTTTATTATTAGTATTCTAAGATGATAAAATATGATCTCTCTATATGATTAATGTAAGTGTGTAACTTAAGAGATGTGAGTGGAATAATACGAAATGCGGCTTTTTAAAATTCCGCCTCGTTTATTTTAGATTTTGTAATTACTTAATGGCTTTACTCGAAATTGGGTAATTGACAAAAAATGTCAGATCATTTTCTATTGTAGGTTTTGTGTATTTGCTGTAACTGTTTAATTAAATATTTTTATTTCATTGCGTACTTTTATTAAATTGTATTAAGAAACATATAATGGCTTAAATTTAAAAATAGAAGAGAAGTAAGATTTCACAAGATACCAAGATCATCAATAATTCCATACAAGGCCAAAAACCTAATTGTTATTTGAAACACATGAAGGGACATTTTTTTATGACTTTCTGATCAAAAATCTGGTTGACAAGCCTAGTAGGGCATAACTATAGTCTTTCTTCCTTAGATATTCTTAGCAGCAGAAACGTCCTAATCCTTTTCAGTATATAGGACACGTATGCATGGACTCCCTGGAACTAGTCTTCAAAGCAACAAGTTGATACTACTTTAAATTAACAAAAAAAGGTTAATTTTTTTAAAAGGCTTTTAAAGATTTTTAGTGTTTTTTTATACAAATTTGATTTTGATTTGGCTAATATTTTTTATTTTAGATCTGACGATGGTCTAGTCAGAGTAGAACACGTCTAGCCATTTATTAAATATCTATTTTGAAACAATAACTGTGTATTTTCTTTGTTTATGTCACCAAATTTTTAAAATATTCTTTTTTCAACCGCCTACATAAAGAAGAATGAGTAATGACGATAAAGTACACTAAATAAAGTAAACCTATTTCTGTATAAAATTAATTTTTAACAGACTGCAATTAAACTTTTTTATGAGATATTTGCTTAGGGATCTTCCAAAATAGTCAATAATTTAAAAAATATACTATTTGCTTTTATACAACAGCGTAAATTACAAATGACTTAAAATCTTTATAGAACAGATATAAAACAAAGTATATATCGTATCCATTTAAGTTATGCATATTTACAAACATTTATTGGCTTTTGAGTCTGTTTTCTGAACGTTGATCTCATTTTCATGTAGAAACAAACTGTGTATACCTGAAATTAGTAATTTAATTCCCAACTCCCTGGAACTAGACTTCAAAGCAACAAGTTGGTATTACTTTAAATTAACAAAAAATTGATAATTTTCTTCTGTCATTTGCTAAAAAAAATCACCAAATTTTAAGCATTCAGTTTATATTGTGAGATGTAACTTAAATATTTCTTAACTGTTATACACACTATACACACACCTACTTTTCACACAAATTTCTGTCTTACTGCCTGGAATTAAGTTTTCCCTTATTTCAAGTGTCTGGAATTAAAAAACTAAGATTCCTAACTGTCTGAAACCAGACTTAATCCAAGAAACCAGGACCACTTAAATGTGACTTAGATATCCGGAAATTTCAAAAATTTAGTAAAATTAAGTTTTTAGCGACCTGAAACTACACTTTAACCTGATAAATCAGGTTAATTTCAATGTGATATTTGCTGAAAAATTCCAAATTTCAAAAATTTAGTGCCTTTCTTTTTTTACGTATCTTTCTTCCTTCCTTTAACTTAACAAGCCAGGACTATTTTTATATTATTTTACTAAAAAGTCTTAGTTTTTCTATGAGCTATAACCGAAGTCTTAAATGTCTGAAAAATACACCAAGCACATAATTTTCAACTAAATTTAATGCTCAACTACGTAAAATTTAAAAAAATTATTTAACTCACCAGGACTACTTTTGTGTGACATTCGCTAAGAAATATCCAAATATTAAACATTTAGTTTTTTTGTGAGGTATAACTTAAGTGTTTTTCACCTATTTGGAATATATTCACAACATACCTGTTTCTAATTAAACCTAATTCTTAACTGCCTAGAATTAAAAATTCTCAACTAGCTAAAACTAGACTTGATTCAACAAACGAGGACTATTTTTATGTGACATTTGTAAAAAAGTCGCCATATTTCAAAAATCTTGTTAAAAAATGTTTCATACGTAACTTTTTTGTCATTATTAGGAACTAGTTTGCCGGTCAATTTATATTTATTTAAAAATTTAGTATTGTTTATAATAGTCCCCACTATTATATAAAGTCGAAATGTCATCTCATCATATTACTGTTAATAATTCTGATTACATTTAAGTAATTTAGTCTCAGCGTCAAGATAGCTTATAGATTTTATACTCATACTAATCTTGTATTGCCGGGTTCAATTCTCCATAAATCTATGTTGCTGAGTTCAACTTTTTTAATTATCTTTTATAATTATAACTTAAAAAGGTGTATTTATTTATGTTAAGTGTAAATATTGTGAAATGGCTTTTAAAGGTTTTAGTGTTTTTTAATACAAATTTAATTTTGATTTGACTAATATTTTTAATTTTAGATCTGACGATGGTCAGAGCAAAACACATCTAGCCATTTATTATCTATTTTGAAACAATGACTATGTGTTTTCTTTGTTTATGTCACCAAATTTTTAAAATATTATTTTTTCAACTGCCTACATAAAGAAGAATGACGATAAAGTACACTAAATAAAGTACACTTATTTCTGCATGAAATTAATTTTTAACAGACTGCAATTACACTTTTTTATGAGATATTTGCTTAGAGATTATCCAAAATAATCAATAATTAAAAAAAATATAGTATTTGCTTTTAGAATACAACAGCGTAAGTTACAAATGACTTAAAATATCTATAGAACAGATATAAAACAAAATACAAATCGTATCCATTTAAGTTATGCATTATCAAACATTTATTGGCTTTTGAGTCTGTTTTCTGAACTTTGATCTCATTTTCATATAGAAACAAACTGTTTTTAAAATCCTATAAGGTTAGTACTCATTTTATTATTTATTGGTGCTTTCAAAAAGGGTAAAAACATAATTAAATTCTGCTTCTAAAAAGATTTTAGAGGTATTTTCATGCCTAGAACCTAAGCAGAGAATAATAGACAGTAAATAAAGACTTAAACTTAATGGCCAAATAAATCAGATTACCTAAGGACAAAATATCATTGTAAGAGCCTCTTAGAAGAGGATATTCACAATAGTTAGAGGAACCGGAATTATCGGTGAGGTCTTTCGGTTTTAATGAAGCCAAAACTCACATAGTTCATTGAAATACTTGCATCACACCAATCGAGACACTGAATTCCTATTGCCTATAAGGTAAAGCCTGATATGCATGGAAGTCTTTCCCATTAGAGGTTTCCACTTTTTTTCCTTTCCGATGATGACTACCATATCTTAGATAGAGCAAAGCCAGTTACCATCCAAGTGCAGTCTTCCTGGATGTATCCGAGACATTCTTGAATTAATACGGAAACTGCAAATGGTGTACTTTTCCGGATATAAGGCTCCTTGCAAAATAGCAGTGTCTGCATTATCTTCGTTAGATTTTAGCAGAAGATTTACAAAAGGAAGGAGGAACCATCTAATGATATGGATGGATAAATGAAAGCTACCGATCATTTTAAGGAAATACTTTAAAGTTTCGTATCATCAAGACACTAAACTCCTATCACCTACATAGTAACACCTGATATCCGTCGAAACCTTAGCCAGCAGTTTCTACTGTCTTCCCTCGTATTCCTTGGATTCCACAGGAAACCCAGTAAATACCTTTATTGTCCTGAGGACATACTATATCGGTCACAAATGTGCTGCATATAATACACATAAAGATACCGTTGGACGTCCTGGGTGGGATTGTCAGATTTAGGATACGCGTGTGAGGTCTCTAGAATATTTATGCTTACATCCCTAATTAAATATACAGGGTGTAAATAAATAGATGCGAGATAATTCAGGGGTTGGCATTGATTCTTGGGTAAATCTTAAGAAAGGCGTAACTTTTGAGATACCGGGTGGTAAAGATTGAAGAAAAATATATGTTTTTTTTATAATACCTGTAAAAACCCTGTAGATATTTTATTAAAATTTAATATGCATCAAAAGGCATTTTCTGAGGCCCACTAACTTTTTTATTATTTTATTCGTACCAGTGACGTTCGTGTAAGGTTTAAACTAATTTTTTTTGATGAAAAATATGGTACACCGCTTTTTTTTTTGATTTTTGTTTGTTTTTGTAATTCTCATTTATTTCTGAGCAAATTTGATCTCTTGATCTTCTTTTGTTCGAAGTTGCGTATTTGATTAAAAAAATTAAATGCATCTACCAAAATGTATTACGTATTTATTATTAATGTTTAGATAATTAGATAGATGCCTATACGTCGCTGCATTTGTCGACGAATCTGATAAAAAATGCTGAGAGAATTTTAAATTACGGCACATGAATTAATGATTCGATTCCTCAAATCATCAATATCCAGTACCGGACACTGATACCAATAAAAAAAATAGTGAGCCTCAGAGAATGCCTTTTGATGCATAGAAAATGCATACCAAAAATTACAAAAATATCTACAGGGGTTTCACAGGTATAGTAAAAAAACATTTATTTTTCTTTAATTTTTACTATCAGGTATATCAAAAGTTAGGACGTTTAGAACATACGTTCATATAAAGTTTTTTTCTTAAAATGTATCCAAGAATCAGCACCCTCTATATCATTAAGCAGTAATCGCGAGTGTACAAATTGCTTTTCTAACATTTTATAATTTTTTAACATATTTTAATAAAAAAAATGAAATTGAAAAACTGATATAATATATATCCACGGGACACCAAACATGCATAAAATGGATCCATATAACATTTTCTTCCACGGTACAACTTCTGCAGTTTCCGTAAGAACCATACATTCCCAACTAATTTTAAGCGCACGCCACTATAGAAAAAAAAATCAAATTTGGCGCCATATTATGGAGTCACTGTCAAAAAACATGGTTACCGTTTCCGGTTAGTTCTACTCCACGACTTGAAGAGGTCGCTGTTATCGACAATTCTGAATGTTGTTATTGCACATTGGGGACGTTCAGCATTCAGTTCACTGTTTTCTGTCTTCCATTTTCTTTTTGGATTTTTGACGTTTGAGTCCTAACGGATTCTATAACCAGTATATTTAACAACAATACGCATATTTTAGGGAAAAGGCGTTTTTTAGACAAGTCATCTGAGCAATTAAGTCATTTAGACCGAGTAAGACCAAGTTTATACGGGTAATTAAACCACTTTAGCGGCTAAACCGGTTTAGAGATATTCAGTTTGGCTAATGTTCATATCAGAGAAAGGGATTTCACCTTTAGATTATACAGCTGTCTACCATTGCCAACCTAGAAATTCAAAAAAAAATTGAGCTGACTAGTTAGTTTGTTATTTGAACCGTTAACTAGTTTAATAGGTAACAAAATGATTTGGCAAAAAATTAACTATTAACATGTAACCATAAAATATCTGTTAATTGATTTTTTTAAAGCATTTGCACATTTGAGCTGGTAGCACTGAGAGTTCCATCGGTGGAGCGGTTTTAAACCTGTACTGGGATTCTAAAATTACGATTCGACACGATTACTGGATATGACTGATTCTAAATAAAATTTTCAATCGTGAGTGTCTTACGGATTGCTTAGTTTTTAACGATTTGTCGACGACACGCTTGGGTATATCGTATGCACCAGACGATATAGCTTTTTCCTTATTTAATACGTGCATAATGTGTCAGCATGCTTTTTTAAACCAATTTATTTTATTGATTGTTTACCAATAGTCATACCAGGATTTTATTAGTATATCAAGAAGCTTACTTAAACAACTAATAGATCTAATTTGACGCTATTTTCCACAACCTTCTGTTAATATTAGAGGCAAAAAGGGTAGAGTTACTATTAAATGGGCAGTTTTAGTATGCCAAGATTTTTTATGCCTCAGATTGTTACCAAAGAAGCATTGGATAAGATTTTAATTTTGGAATTAGTAAAACTACTGCAAGTCGTTGGATGTATAGAATGACTAAAATTATTGACACCTTGCTGACCGATTCATTAATTTACCAAATATAAGAGACGAGAGACAAATTAATAAATTAACATTTAGGGAGAGATCCAATTTCCCTGGTGTTATAGGTCCTATTGATTGCACCCATATTAGGTACCTTATTAAAACCAAAAGTAGATGAACACAACAAGTTTTTGTGATTTTCCATTAATTCAATTATTATTATTTTCCAATGGGTAGTGGTAGTTTTAACGACATTTTTTTATTTTAAAGAAATAATATACGCATATATTTAAATAAAAAAACACGGAGGCGAGGAAAATTATCAAAATAAATGGAAATTCTTAGTGTTTACTAATAGAAAAAACAATTGACGGTTCCATCTGTCAAATATTAGGGAAAATAACAAATATATACCAAGATATATACCTAAATCAAATGGAATAAAACGAGTTTAGCCGAAAACTAAAATTTAAGTTGACTAAGTCGCGATCGAATTCGAAGTCGTGATCGAATCGTGATTTTAGAATCGCAGCTGATCGATTTAACCTAAACCACTTTAGTGATCGCTAAAGCGGTTTACGGGTGATTATACATGCGAATTATGTCGTTAAACCGATTTCCACTAAACCGCTTTAAGGTGCTCGTATGAACTTGGTAAGTGAATAGTAGTGATTGTTTATATTTGAAAAATATTCCGAATGAGGCAAATTAATTCAAATAGTGTAAAGATTGAAGTTACTGAGGATACAACATCGATGCTAGAAAATAAGTATAATGTAGAAGGTAAGTAAGTGGTTAAAAAGAAATGATAAAATAATTCACGATAGATTTTGCTTACGTAAAATTCCACTAATTGGGGCTACCTCTATTTGCCATTATGGTAAAATGTTACGTGCAAACTGGGCTTTACACTGTCGGTCGGATAAAAACCGCTCTTGCATATGACACTCCTACTATATTTGTATGTACATGTAAATCTAGCAAATGCTTAGACTCTGACAATTGTTGAATAATTGCTGAGTTTATAGAAATTTATAAATTTTCGTCCTGTTTATGGTGAATTAAGACGAAAGAATATCATGATCGTGCAAAAAGGGATGCAGCATATAAGACACTTGTGGAGAAACTGAAAGAATTAGATCCTATAGCCGATAAAAATGCTGTAATAAAAAAATGAATAATCTAAGAAGCAATGTAAGAAAAGGGAAAAAAATGAAGATACTGTTAAATCGGGAACATCGGCAGATGAAGTTTATCACCCTAAGTTGTGGCACTACGACTTAAACGCCAAGAAATTCCACATCGAACTTGAATGCAGATGAGGAGACTTCTATCTACTATTATTTATATTCATTATATATTTAGTTAATATAATTGTTTGCCATGGTACGCTGCCCTCATGATTAAAATAATACATGAAATTTTCCCTAACATTTTTTGCTGTATCATTGATATTGCCGGGGTTTCGTTGCTCTAAATTTTCCATGCTAGAGTTATGTGTATCGTATCCATAATAATTAATAACGGTTCCGTCAGTATTTTCTTCTTGACCACATTGTTTACGTGCGTATGATTTTGGTGAATTTTCTATTAGAAAATTGTGCAGCACAACTGCGGCCATTATTATTTTAATAATGTTTTCAGGTTCAACATTAATTTGAGTATGAAATATACGAAATCGTGCAGCCAATATTCCAAACGCATTTTCAATGATGCGCCTTGCACGAGGCAATCTATAGTTAAATTTTTTTTTTTCGAGTTCAAGTCCGCTTGTCGAAATGGTTTCATCATATCGCTGCGTAAAGCAAAAGCATCCTCGGTGACAAATACATACGGCAGATTCCTACCATTTCCTTTGACAAGTTCTTCGGTTGGGATACGTAAATCACCTTTTGTCAACATTTCGAAAAATTTTGTGTTTTGGAGAACACCTCCATCCGAAATACTTCCATTGGTCCCAAAATCTGCTAAAATAAATTGATATTTGGCATTTGAAATTCCTAAAAGAACCATACTGTGTCGGCCTTTATAATTAAAAAATTCAGAGCCACTTCCAGTCGGCGGAATGATGTCAATGTGCTTGCCGTTGATTGCGCCCAAACAGTGTGGAAAGTTCCATCGTGCCTCAAATAAATCTGCTATTTCTTTCCAATCTTCCTGGCATTTGGGGAAACTGAAAAAATAAAACAATAAAATTACAATGCTTACAAAATTACAAATAAATACTAAGTAATATTATTTTTATGTTAATAATATTGTTTATTTTAGGTTGAGTCAGTACAAGAAAACGTTGACTCGGAATGTCCATCTCAAGCACAACCTACAACAGACGGTACCGAATCGCTAACGCAAAATGAGAAGGTTGCGTGTTCTTCAAAGAGTGGCACAGTGACTACTTCTCGATCAAGGCCAGGAAAAAACAACTACGATTCTTTAACCAAGGATGTTTTGACCACTGTGCAAGAACATTTTAAGCGTCCACGTGCAGAGGAAGACCGTTTTGCTGTTTTTGGGAAAAGTGTTGCTATGAAACTAAGAGAAGTGGACAAAATAAAGGCAGAGTCTAATTGCAGAAAAAATAATCAACAATGTAATATTCGAGGGTGAACTGGGTGGCCTTACACTGAAACATAGATGCGTTAACATGCAGGAAATGTATAATGCAAGAAATCCTAACATGCAGCAACTCCAGCCACTTATACTGCCTTGCCAGTCGGCTTCCAATTCTACATCATATTCGTCCTCTCCCAGCTTTATTAGTACCCCTGCTACAAGTCCAAATTGTCAATTCCAACAAAACAATTCAACAAACCAACAACAACTGTCTTCTGATGTTGTAGTGGTTGTACGATTGAACAATACATCTGCTGCTTCTTATTTTACCAACTTCACAGACGATCAAGTGGTAACAGAATTTTGAAATCCCCTTAGATAAGGAAATCCCACAGATAAAGAGCAAAAAAGGCTTTTTTTCTACTTTTGAGGTTATGTAAACCCGCAAATTATTTAATTCTTAAAAACGTATACATGTACAATGTACATTTTCAAGAATAAAAAACCTAAAGTGCACAAAAACCCTGTTTTTGCCAACTCTTAAGGTTTTGTACACCCGCAACCTTTTTTTTTAATTCTTGAAAATGTACATTCAGGCTCCTAAAGTACAAGTCATCATCTGTCAAATAATGCCGTTATTAATAATAATTATTAATATTCTTACTTAAATAATTTGTAATAAATACGTTTTAAAAAATAATAATTTGTCTTTTACTTACTCTTAAGTATTGTTTGCGCAGAACTTTATACAAAGCATCACACGTTTCGGGAATTATTTTTCCCAGGGCCTGAGGTGAAATAATTGTAGAATACTTCAAGTCTTCATAACTTCTTTCTGTTGCTAGGAATCTTAGAGTTGCAGTTAATCTTTGATGAGGTGAAATGGATTTTCTCATTACAGTATCCTTCTTTATAATAAAAGGACTCACCAAAGAATGCAATTTTAAATATGTTTTCTCATCCATTCGTAGATAGTTTTGAAAATCTTTAGGTTCAAATTTTAACTCGTTCAATAATTTGACGTGACTGTAACTTTTTCGCTTTAGTATCCAATCTTTGCACCATTTTTCCCGTTTTTTCCTTACACGTTTATTTAAAGTCAATAAGAGTGCTAGCACAGCTAACGCATCATCACCTTCCGACGCCATCATCAACTAAACAAATTCTAGAATTTCACCATAGCGTGTGTGGGCTTGTCAGGTCTTCGGTATACCTGTACAGTTTTACCCGCACAGTTGTACCTGCACATACCTGGACTGCTAATGTATATGGCCACGATACCCAAAAATGACCACTGCCTGGTGGCCGCCATTTTTATAGTGGTTGTGTCCTTTTTATGTTGGTCACTCTGAACATTTTTAGTGTTGCCAACAAAAATATATTAAATAACGGTATTGAAGTTGACGACTCGACGTTTGACGTGTGAGTATAGCGGATTGCCTAGTTTTTGGCGAATATAGCTTCCTCTTTATTTAATATGTGAATAATGTGTCACCATTCTTATTTAAACGTATTTGGTTCACTGTTTCTCAAAACCGAATTATTGTGAATTGTCTGTCTATGTTTATGATAGAATAATATATAGTTGTTTATGTTTACTTAATAAACCCTAATTACAAACCCCTTATAAAATCATCTATATTTTGATTTTTATAGATTGTTGTATACCTGTTAATGTGGAAATACTGTACATAGAAGGAAAGTAAGAGGCCCAATAGTAAAAATAGAAAGAAAATAAGTGTCTTTAACTGAATTTTTTAAGTGAATACAAGCAAAAATTTAAATGAAGACCATCATTTTCATTTATACGATTCAAGATTATCAAAATAAATAATAAAACAAATATTTTAAAGTAGATGCATCTATACCAAATTAAATGGAACTTGAATGAATTCTTAAAAAAGTACAAGAAAAATCACAGATCTAAAGCAACTATCTTAAATTCTTAACTAAATGTAACTTTCTATTTTATATTGTTGTAAACATAACCTCTCAAAAACTTTAATTGTTTTGTTTCTCTACAATTGGCACAAGTGAAATTTGTCAGAGTGACCAACATCGAAAGGATACAATCACGTAAAATGGCAGCCTCCTAGTAGTGGTCATTTACTTTTGATTGAATTGGCAGTCCAGGTATATTTATTAAGTTCATGAAGGCAAAAATATGGTAAATCTGAGGCGGTAAATGGTAAGATTTCAATGCAGAAATTGTCTAAAAGTTAAAAAAAAAGGTGATACGTATCTGTTTAAGTCACTTGTATACTACAGGAGCCTCGTGATAGGTACACCGTGGGATTTATGACCAGCCTATTTATTGTCATATTTTTTTTATTTTAGAACTATATTAACACTTAGCCCAAAAGTATAAGTAACCTAAAAAGATCTTGAGTTTGAAATTATCACATGGTTGCCACGCCACGCCCCTGAAAGACTGAAATGGAAACATACAAATAATTACTGTTATTGTTAAAATAAAAATTATTGTTCCTAAAATATACCCCTTTGAATAATTTTTCTACCATCCCTTTAATATCCTATAAAAATTCGAAAAGCGTAAATGTTGTTATCCCATAAAGATCCACTAGACAGTCAATAGGTCTCATATAAGGTACTATCCAAAAGACGTCTATGTGATCAACTTGAAAAAGTCCTGGAACTTCCCATAGACATGAGATGTAACGGGACGTCTTAAGGTTTTAATGACCGAATTCTGTTGACTGTACTACCGTATCTTAGATAGAACTGGTTACCATACAGAAGGGGTCTTCGTGGATATCTCCGAAGAATTTGATGGGGCATCACGGACTAATAGGCAAAATTTGTGTTTTCACTTTGACAAGTATTTATCTAGTTAATATCTATCATTAATCTGCTAGATAGATACTTGATAGAGAAATATACAGTCTCCTTATATTCTAGCAAAAGTACTACAAATCTTCCCACTAACAAAACAAACTAAATCATCGTTACAATATCGACTTGAAGGTGAAACTATTTTTGCTCGCCTTTGTACATCAGGCAATGTCAGAAAAGTCACACTTGACCAAAGACAACCCTACTACTGAGAGATGCTCAATAAATAATAGTTTACCTTCAAAATATGTAATACTGAATGATGTATTTACTGTTTTTAGAAGGGTCCTAAGGCAAGCCTCATCACAAAATGGAAAATATA
This sequence comes from Anthonomus grandis grandis, assembly GCF_022605725.1. Taxonomy (NCBI): domain Eukaryota; kingdom Metazoa; phylum Arthropoda; class Insecta; order Coleoptera; family Curculionidae; genus Anthonomus; species Anthonomus grandis. Next base: position 6,233,102 of record NC_065560.1, read on the forward strand.
AGACTATAAACGTTTTTTTTTCTATAAAATGCCCTTGAATTTTAACATATTTATTATCGAATCCAGTAGATCCACTTACACGGTCTAACGCAAAAACCAATACCGCAAAACACACCTCGTAATTCAAGATATCATCATATAAAATACCTAAATCTAATCCGTGTTTACTTAGATAACGAGTTTAGAACAGTTTAGGTGAATCGTATTCCCTGCCGTGTTCACGCGAAAATCATTCAAGAAATTATTTTAGTGTTTAATTCGAATCAGGATATAAATAACCTTTTCATTTACGGTCAAACGATTGTTGAAACTAAATCAGAACACTTACCCTTATTTATTCATCAGTCAGGAGATTCACCTTGATTGGATAATTGCCCAATAAAAAAAAAACTGTGGCAGCGAAAATGGCAAAGCAAAGCTTGCTTAGTTGTGTTTATCTATGAATTCAGTGAACAAGTGTCTTCGGATTTACCCTATTAAGTAAGTGAAAAAAATTGTCTTTAAAAGGAGTTCTTTCATTGATTTTGCAGAATTTACCGTTAGGGTTAGATTTAATTATTTCTTCTTTTTATATTACCAGTTTTTAATGTTAAATCTAAAAAAGTACTTATAAGATATAGAAGAGTGATTGGGACAGGAACCTGCTAGTTCGTTCATAAAAAAACCGTTGTGCACAAATTTGCTGCTTGCATTTATAGTATTCCATGAGGTTTGCGTTATATGATTGGAGGTCAAAATTTTGTTTAAATTATAGGTTCTCTTTGCAAAAGCAATAATTTTTCTGCCAGATTTCAAGCGCACATACAAACGTCTTAATTCTTCACCCTTATTATTTATGTGGGGAGTTATCCACAAGTATCTCTTTGAAGAATCTATTTGAAGTCGCTTGCATTTGGTAAAATAAGGAAAACTCATGGTAAACAAGCTTTAAAATGTATTAAAGAAATAAGTCAATTTATTTTCACAGCACAGGCAGCAATTTCTCTGATTAAAAATAGAGAAGTAACTGAACTATATTAATATGCATCAGTACAGGTCATGCGTTTCAAGTTAAAATGCATAATTTGTTCTCGATGATCAATAAAAGTTCATTAAAAAGTTATATTGTCAAATAAGGTGCACGATGAACCTTGATCTCCTAAAAATTCAAAGAAAACTTGATATAAACTATAAGAATGAAATGCATGACCTCGTAATAAAAAATCATCCCAAAAAAACAATAAACCATTACATTTACACAAAAGACTCAATAACTTGTCTATCAATACTATTAAAGGTTAAAAAATCTGAACTCGAGAGACGATACAGATACCACACTAAGTATTTAAAATTAATAACAGTTTTTACTATACTACTATGGTTTTTACATATTACTACTATGGCAGCGTATTCAAACTGATTTGGTAATGAGAAGTCTTTATTCTCAAGATGACTAGTCTTAAAATCTGAGGTATGCATGTTAAAAACACCGATGATACTCTTCACTTTCTTTATTTTAGAGTAACTGAGACAAAATAAAGGCTATCAAGACCATCAATATTCCTCGACAGACTAACTTAAAAAAAACGTGCGACTAACATAATTTAACCTCCCTAAAAGAACTGGGCATAGAATAATATTGAGGGGGTATACTGGAACTGGGTTATATAACCAACATGAATGTTCATGTATAGGAGAGAGAAGCAGTGTTGCTAGATATCATTATCGTACTGAACGTCGATATGTATACCTTCGAAAGTTTAATTAATATTACTTTGAAGTCGAAAGTTTAAGGGGAAAAAATTCTGAAAATATTCTTAAATGTATTTATTTCCTAAATATTACAAAATTTGAATTAAAATATGGTTAACATTCATCAAAAATTATGTCATTGTCCTCAGATTCTGCGTTAGTTTCTTTCTCTTTTGTCGCAGCTTTATTCTGATAAAGTGTCGCTGACGTCATACTTCTCAAAATTTTTTCACTAGGATTAAATCTAAAACAGTTTTGTTCTAGATGAACTTTCTGGGAAGATAACATATGACCATTTAACGTTTATTAATAGTAACCAATTATTCTATTTCTTGCCTTAGTTTTTATTAAATTCACCTTTGAAAATTGCCTTTCACAACTGGCACTTGAATGCGGTAGTGACAGCACATTTAATGCAAACTTGGACAAATCGGGGAATATGAATTCTCCACTAAAGTCTTTTACCTGACTTAGTTTATAAAAAAACATCAACTTCCGTGGATTCTGGTAGATCCACAGATTTACAGAATACCAGATGCGAAAGATCGCGGATATAAGCTCCCGATATTCAATGCCCTTGAAAAGGATGGTTTGGACTGGCCGCACCAATGTATTTTTATGTTTTTTTTTGTAGGGATAGATGTTCTGCACTATCGCTGGGATATTATAATGCATTTATAATGTCAAAATAGAAATAGGCTTAAATAAAACAGAATGTAAGGGTTCTTGAGAACATTTTTATTTCATTTAACAGAGTTAAGGATCTTATTTAATAAAACATTAAAGATGAAACAAAATTTTTAATCTTCTTTTAGTTTTATCTGATTTTTTGGCAGATGATAAATCTCTGTTGGTGAATTTTAAAGTACAAAATATTTTAAGTCGTATAAATAATTTTATTAAATACTGGAAAGGAAAGTTATTACATGGGTGAGTAAAATTAATGCTTTTCATTATCTCGAAATATTAACTTATTAACTCATCTTTTGGAAATCTAAATAACGTCGTTCCTCCACCACTGTGGCTGAAACAATAAAGACATACACACTTATACCCCCCCATTTCAACAAAAATAATACTAAAAAAATATTTAAAAAAAATACAAATATATTATTTCAATTTAATTATTAATCATAAACACGCGTACTAGGCAAAGAAAATTAGAAGCACGAGGCGCAGCAAATTAAACCCCTTGCCACCGTACTAGGCGGGTGATGGAAATCCATCACCCAGGAGGCGTGTCTGAAGTCTGGCGCTCGCACGCGTATTTTCGATCAGTTTCGCATTTTTATTCTGTAAATGTGTGTTAGATCTTCGTAAATTTGTAATTTTCTCTACTGGTCATCAATTTTTTGTAGTTGATGTGTGTTTTGAAGTCCACAAATTTGAGGTAAAGATTTCATCAGCGGTAAAAGTGTGGTCTCGTTGCCCTTTTTGATACTATCTAAAGTTAAGATGGGCAACTTACTTAGCACCGGATCTTCGAAATTATACCGTTTTTTTTATTTCTAGACAAGCAGTAATTAAAAAATTACGACAACGTTGAAGAAAATCAATTTTAGCAGGTTCCTCTAAAGAATCTATATTCTGAAGAACCCCAATACCCAAATGCATATTTGTTATTCGAAGGAAATGTGCATCATCAGTTGGGTCAATTTTACCATCGTCTGTTTTATTGATATAGTTTTGTTCCATAAAAGCTGATAAAAAATCTTTGTAACGCATAACCATCTTACTGTGTAAATTTAAAATTACCACTTTTTCACTCTGAAAATATTTGTTAAGGTCGACAAATTTAGGTAGAACCCATTTCAAAAAAATATAAAATATATTTATCTCGAATGTATTAAGAGCAATATTTATTTCCTCGCTGGATATAAGACGATGTTCCAGGTAATTTGAAGTGAAAAACAATTTAAAAGGTTCCCACTGTTCCAGGATCCGCTTAACCACCTGCAGTAACGACAACCAACGACTTTGGGCTGGTCTAAGTATCTTGTGTGGTTCAGTATTACATCAAGTCCTGAAATTCTCTGAACATTGCCTGTCGCTTAGCGCTGTTTTTAAAAAAACCGTAAATATTTCTGGCCAAGACTTCACACATTCGGGGTAAATTTTTACACGCTTCACTTGCGCATAAATGCAAAGAATGGCATACACATTTCTGAAGCATTAATCCCGGGATATCGTTAGCTAATTTGCTTGCCACGGAGTTTTTACTACCAAACATGGTATTACAGCCGCCCGATGCAAAACCAATCATATTTTTAAGAACAATGCCATTTTGCGATAGGAGTGTTATTATTTCCTCATATAGCCTCCGGCTAGTAGCACCTTGATCCGCTTTCTCAGGTTCATCCCCAGAGAAAATTTGCAAAAGTTTCCAGAAAAGAGTATCAACTTTACAGATTTTAGGATGGAAAAATCTTACGCATATACATAAAGTTTTAACTGATGAAATGTCAGTAGATTCATCAATAATCAGACTGAATTTGGAGCCCTTTAAATAAAAGATTATTTCTTGTTCGGCACAGGCAACATTTTTAGAAACTTGAGTCGCTTTAAATCCTCCTAGTGATATTCCCTGGGCAATTTTCGAGTCAGAAAAACAAGTTTTAATTAGATTTGTTGAATGATCAGCTGAATTAAATGAGATATTGTGCTCTGTCAAAAATCCTGTTATTGTAATTTCGGCCACTTTGCTCTGAGTTTGCAAAGAACTCTCAGGTTTATTAAACAAAGAGGTTATTGTCCTCTTTGGAAAAGCTTTTACGTTCTGAACATGCTTTGATGATTTAGCATGATTTTTAATAACGGTTAGTTCTGCAGTAAGCTATAAATTACAAGGACGACACCTAGCCTTTTCATCTGAAAGTGCAATTTAAATATATGAGATAAAGGGAAAAAACTTAACTCTTGATAACAATTTACCATTACTTTTAATAAGCCAACCTTTAAACCTCGAGTCTTGTTCCCGCTCCACTCGGTATTTTTGTTTTCGGTGCTTAAACTTTTGGGAACATTCGCCGTCGCCGCGTTTCAACTTTTTATATTTAGGAGTTGAACTCCTACTTTCACGTTCAGATTCGGAATCAGACATGGCTACTTCTTATTTTTTGTTAGTCTAGTTTTTACACTAGTTTTAGATAAAATCAACGACAAACACAAAATCAACACCGCTCATAATTACCACAATCACGTGTGAAAGATGCAGGTAAACTGTAAGCTGTAAGTAATTTACGATGAAAAATAAGAACAGGGAATCCCCGATACGCGATTCGATATACTCTAGTTGTGTACGGCGCCGCGCCGCCCATAGCCGCTCATATATTTTGTAATATGTGCCATCCATTAGATAGGCAACCACAATTATCACTTACTAATGCACCACTTATAGGCAACCGCTTATTAATGCACAGAACACTTATAAATTCCTACTTAATACTATAGTATGTTAGTGACTTAATAAAATATTATTGGTAACAAAATATTACTATTGTATGAAGTGGCATTATCGCATAAGTACTATCGTACATCGTACAAGCATTGGTTTTATCGTACGAAATCGATAATTATCGTACATCTAGCAACACTCGAACCAACTGAAATGCCGGTTTATGCTAGTTCAGTGTCTCACGCTAGATGGCATATAACGCCACCGTATTTTTGATCTAATTTAGTAGCAGTTCCAAAGTCAGAACTGACAAACGCTCACAAACAGAAGATGTTCTGCAGAAGGTTATTGCCCTCATGTAGTTGCTAAGTTTAAAACAAGTATAGCTTTTATGCCTGCCTGCCAGATTTCTGTAATGCACGCAATTTCAGCAAACGCCATAGAATGTAAAAAAAGTTTAAATTCTGAAGATTTAGTTTCTCCTAAATCTGCCAGAACTACTTGGTCTAACCCGATGTTAATATTTGGTTCCGATGATATTGGGAACGAAAAAAACTGAATTTCTTCACCGCTAGGCGTTGAGGCCAGTTTATTGGTTGTATTAGTTTGTATTTCAGCTCTTTAGTTAATATTCTCTAGCCCTAGCGTCAGTAGCCTCAATAGAAAACTTGCAATTTTTCAATTTAGCTTTGAGATAGCTCGCTTGGTCAGTCTCGTTGAGATCAAGAGGAATTCTTGACACAGAGATGGAAGTGTAAGGTATTGCTTTGTACCAGCAACTGTATTGCTATCTTTATTTAAGTTAATATATTTGTTCAATGTGTGTACTGTTGATACCCGCATTATAGCATGATTTACTCTCTGAATCGATACCAAATCCTATTGTAAATTGTTTTTGTAAAATGAGGAATATCTTGGGAATTTCCTTGACATATAGCAATAAGCTTTTCCAATTTATAGATTGTAGAGCCACGTTCCACAACACTATTGATCAGGGTTTTAAAATAGTCAATTAATTCTTGTGATTATTTTCGAAGTGCTTTAGAAACAGACAGTATTTAATCTATTTACCTATATTTCCCACTTTAGTGCGATTCTTCTATATTTCCTCTTTATAATTTGATTAATTGATTAATTGATGGAGTTTCAGACATGCCTTGAAAAGTTGGTGAATGCAGTTAAGGCAAAAGTGAACCGCCTTTAAAAATTAACGGTCTTAATCCAGATCTCACTTTGGTATTATTACTCTTTGATAAATGTCACATGGAAATCCAAAAACCTTTGATTAATTATCTCGTGTCACGCGGTCCTGATTACATTTAATAGATTACTGTGACATGCTTTTTGCTCAACCTGAAATTTTCTGAGAATGACCCTCCAAAGATCCAAAACTTTGCTAACTTTTTTAACTCTAGTTTTGGAGAATAACCCAACTGGAATTATATTTTTTTTTGTGTTTTAAAGCACAGAATTGTAATATCTATTATTGTTTATTACTCACGAATCACTAGCACGATAGAACCGTAGATTACGACAATTTATAGATAATCGAACACGTCAAAGCATATGCGAAAATCACAATTTTAACAGTAAATCTACTATTGGAAAATAATTTAGTTAGCATGTATGTAAGACATGCATAAACATCATAGTTCACGTCTCTGCACCTCTGGATTAGACCTCCATAGAGTGCCTTTCTAATTCCGACTGCATTAATAAAACTAAAATTGTTTTTGGATATCTGTTCTTCGTATTTATTTTCGTATATATATTCCTTGCACTTCTTTAGCCATTTTTCGGGGATATTTCCAGAATTATGGATTCTGTTGAGAATTCAGCCTCTATTTTTTTTGATCACTGCTTTTTTGTTTTATCGTTATTTCTTTTTCGTAGATTAATATGGGTAGAACTGTAGCTTCATCTGGCATTGAGTATGTATACTTTTTACTCTTGTATACTTTTTGTATAGGTTAAAGCTATGCTCTGACAGTCACTTCAATAAAATTTATATTATGCTTCTTCAATGGTTGGCTACATACACATTTTCTTTAAGGAACTGCGGTAAACTCATTATTCCACAACATGCATCTTAAGATTATGATGATCATTTAATTATTTCTCTCAGGACAATAAGAAAATTAAAAACCACACTCTATAGTCTATAGAATTAGATAGTGCTTGGATTAATCATTGGCATAGTGCTGTCTTGTAACAAAATTGTCAATAAACTTAACTAAGCTGCTTAAATTCGCATGCAATATTCTCTGATTTGTCAATGGTTTTTAATTATGTAGAACATAAGGTACTTCTTCAGCAATGCTTATGTATTTTATAGAAATAAAGCATTGAGTGTCACAGGGATTTTATTTCTCCGATTCTCAAATCCAGGATGCTGATATATTTTAATTAGTATTTTTTAAGAAGCTGCTAAGCCAATTAATCATCAACTTGATCAAACGCCTTGGAGAAATCCGTATAGATTCTGTAAATCAAATAATATATTTCATACATAAGGAAGTTCGGAACTATTGATCTATTCCCACATCTACAAAGCTTTTGTTATTTTCATAACAATAAAATTAGAATCTAATACCAAAACCCTCTAGAACTAACAAGAGGCGATTTTTTATATTTCAATGTCGTTACGTGGGCATAATTTGAAGACATTACGATCCAGGAAAATTAAAGAAATATCGCAGTGCATAGTTTTTTATTAAAGGAAATGAACTTGATGCAGTTGTCAAGTAGTTACGGAAAAAACTGGTGAGGGTCACAGACAAATTGATGCGGTGTTAAAATAACCATTTAGGCCAATTGGTTAGTGGCACCCGTGTCGTAGCGCTCACTTTCGAATAGATTTTTTAATAATGACCGTAAGTTTGACGCTTTTATTTTATTTCTATTTATTTATGCTCAAAATAATTGTTGTTTAATTTTCTCATATTTTTGGTAAACTGTAGAGCTTAGATAATAATAAATAAAAATTTTGATGATTTTTAATTTTATCTAATTTAATTTTTAATGATTGTCTTTTCTTTTAATTACCAGATTATAATTTTTCCACCAGAACTATTTTAAAGTTTTGTAGGTTCAGGCATGTTTTGTTAAGTTGGCTCAGGCCCAAAGATATTAGACAATAGCTTTTGTATCCAAATAGTGAATGAATGAACATGTCTTCGATAAAATAGAGAAGTACCAGTAGTACGTCTACGGCCTTCTACAGAAGTAATTGAAATAGTTGCAACCAATAGATTTACTGCTGCGTCAAAAAAATAATGACATTATTGACATTTTATTTTTGTGCTCTGGTAGCTTAAGTATCTTAAGCCCAAAATGAACAATTTAAATTTTAAAACGTACAATATATTAATTTCTTATATGTCTATCTTTTTTTTAGAAATCATGAAAGCCTTTACGTGAAAAATGGCCAAAACTATCCTCAAAACCACTTCAGATGCACAAGAAAGTAATAATCAACTAAACCGCGTCTCGCGAACCTATTTATCAATGGAACCGTCTCCGATTTTATCGAAAAGACAAGCGGAGCTGTTCTCGAACTTTCGAATCGGATCGAGTACCCCGGATCTTCCCCACTTTGGCACTAATGGCAATAGTGAAAATGGAAATCCGTATTTCGTTAATTCCAGGTTAAAGAAAGTCGACACTGAGGCCAGTTTGGCTAATAGTTTCATTGGTAACAGTAATGGAGTTTACAGAACAGAATCTAGGTGAGTATATCTATTAGATTAGCTTTATAGTATATTAATTAATTTGATATGAATAGTAACTTGAAACTTGGTTCCATAACACCATAGTTGATAGAAATTTAAGGACTAATAACATGCTAAATTAAGGTCAATCCTAAAATATTGTACCGGTGTTCTTGTTCGTTAGATATGAATTAAGACAAAATAATTTATTTACATACTTCACTATGAAAACACGATTGAATATATATTTATTTACAACTATTTAAATTTCGCGCCAATATTTCGAACTTTATTTTACTTGCGGCTTTTTATATACTCGGTAGAACGCTATTTCGGGAGACCCGTTTTCGGCTAACCTTCACACTGTCGTGCAGTGTACAATATCGTTACAAAGTATATATCGTCTTACAGTTTTTCTACAAGGTGTTATTTGTATAATTTTCAAATAGACAATATATAGACACTTTTAGAGCTGTCCGGGTCGTCTGACAGAATATTTATTCACAACTATTTAAATTTCACCACAATATTCCGAGCTTTACTTTACTGAACTGACAACTGAAGGCGATACGGCGAATTATCGACGATGCGGCTTCTTATATACTGGGCAGAATGCTGTTCCGGAAGATTCCCGCTAACCCTCAAGATGTCGTGCGGTGTACCATTTATGTTTTATATTTTTATATTTATTCTGAAATAACGTAGAATCAGCTGCTTTCTCGGTGTTTATAATATCGTTTTTAAGAAAATCAATTTGATCATTGTAACAAAGTGCTTCGACTAAAAAGTAAAAAATCGATAAATTTCATTGAATCCTTTGTAACTATTTAAAATGACCTTGAAAAGCACGTAATTATAATGTTTCATACATAGTTATATTGTTTGATTCTGAATTAAGATTTTGATCATTGCCTGCATTCGCACATAGAGAAGTATCCTGGATTATCTTTAGACTCATTTGATAAAAATGGTCTTATATCTAGAGCTGATTCTATTCACTTATAATCTTTTTTAGGTCCAAAAAATTCATGTTGTCTCACTTCTCTACTAATCGCAGTACTTCCAATCTTAAAGTAAATAAATTATCAGTAATGCAACTGTCGAATATCGGAATTGATGTTCAAGTACTAAGTAATGTCCTTTTTCCTACTGATTCTGGTTACATTAGATAAATTACTAAGCCTAGTGATGTGGTACAGTTGCTCATTAATACAGAAGAGATTCCATCAAAGCCTTGCTAACATCCAAACCTATTGGATGATACTACCCAGTTAAAACACATGTCTCCCAGTAAAGTTTAGATTTCTGACTCGTTTTGATAGAGCTTATAAGCTTTGCTGTAGGCAATACTATTTCTGGGCCAATAAACCTATTCTCCTGTTCATTCTTTCCAAGTCTAGTGTGACGTTGAATATATAATATATATCAGTAGAGGTTTACATTTAAGTGCTTTTTATTTTACTTATCTCATTATAACTGTATCCTAAAGAAAGATGAAGAGAACGGAGATAGATCCAAATTTACCAATGCAAAAATGACACAATAAAACACACATGACAGTTACAATATATTCTCCTTACACCTCTAATAAATTTACAATATACAATATTTAACAACCTTTTTTACACTTATCTAACGTAGGTTTCCATTCAGGATCGGCATGAATTAAAACCTTAATAGTACCGCACTCCTGCTTATTAGCAAAAGCGTACGCCTCACAAGCGTCTTCCAATTTAAAATGATGCGTTATTACAGACTTTACATCAACTTTTCCATCAGCTACTAACCCGATTGAGGTGCCAAAATCGTTTGCGTACGCCAAGGAGCCTATAATCTTAATTTCTTTTATAAGTGTTTCCATTATTGGCAAACATTGGTCGTGTTTTCCTGACCCAACTAGCCCCATTTTTCCACCTTTACCAGTAGACAACATGCCGACCCTTATAGTTTTCTCATGCCCGGTACAGTCGATAGTTTTATTCGGAGGACGTCCAATTATCTCGGTTATTTTTTTCACAATTTCCTGCTCGGGGACATCTTGGACGTTGATTGCACAATCGGCTCCTAAGTCCATCGCTCTTTTAAGCTTAAAGGAGTCTGTATCCAAAATAACCACTGGTGATGCACCATAGGCTCTGGCAGCCTGTATGGCGAGCATACCAACGGTTCCACAGCCCAGTATAAGCAAAGCATCTCCGCAGGTTATTTCGCAACGTTTACAAGCGTGTACACCGATTGCTAAAGGCGATATGAGCGCTCCTACTTCGTGGTCTAAGTGACATGGAATCTTGTGGCAAAAATCTGCAAGTATTGCCATCGAAAGGTAAAGTTCCGCAGAACTTATAAAAAGCATGTAATTATAATGCTTTACCATCTCTACATAGTTGACCCTATTACTCATTTGATTACCTTTAGACTCATTTGATAAAAATGATATAATATCCAAAGCTAGTTCTATTCGCTTATAATCTTTAGGTCCAAAAAATGCATGTTGTCTCACTTCTCTACTAATCACAGTACTTCCAATCTTAAAGTAAATAAATTATCAGCAACGCAACTGTCGATTATGGGATTTGATGTTTAAGTACTAGGTAATGTGCTTTTTCCTACTGATTTTGGTTATATTAGATTAATTACTAAGCCTAATGATGTGGTACAGTTGTTCATTAATACAGAAGAGATTCCATCAAAGCCTTGCTAATATCCAAACCTATTGGATGATACTGCCCAGTTGAAACACATGTCTCCCAGTAAAGTTTAGATTTCTGACTCGTTTTGATAGAGCTTATATGCTTTGCTATTTCTGGACCAATGAACCTATTCTCCTGTTCATTCTTTCTAAGTCCAGTGTGACCTCGAATATATATTAGAGAAATTTCGTCACTAGCCTTCAATATATATCAGTGGAGTTTACGTTCAAGTGCTTTTCATTTTCCTTATCTCATTATAACTGTATTCTAAAGAAAGAGGAAGAGAACGAAGATAGATCCAAATTTACCAATGCAAAAATGACACAATAAAACCCACATGACAGTTACAATATATTCTCCTTACACCTCTAATAAATTTACAATATACAATATTTAACAACCTTTTTTACACTTATCTAACGTAGGTTTCCATTCAGGATCGGCATGAATTAAAACCTTAATAGTACCGCACTCCTGCTTATTAGCAAAAGCGTACGCCTCACAAGCGTCCTCCAATTTAAAATGATGCGTTATTACAGACTTTACATCAACTTTTCCATCAGCTACTAACCCGATTGAGGTGCCAAAATCGTTTGCGTACGCCAAGGAGCCTACAATCTTAATTTCTTTGATAAGTGTTTCCATTATTGGCAAACATTGGTCGTGTTTTCCTGACCCAACTAGCCCCATTTTTCCACCTTTACCAGTAGACAACATGCCCACCCTTATAGTTTTCTCATGCCCGGTACAGTCGATAGTTTTATTCGGAGGACGTCCGATTATCTCGGTTATTTTTTTCACAATTTCCTGCTCGGGGACATCTTTGACGTTGATTGCACAATCGGCTCCTAAGTCCATCGCTCTTTTAAGCTTAAACGAGTCTGTATCCAAAATAACTACTGGTGAGGCACCATAGGCTCTGGCAGCCTGCATGGTGAGCAAACCAACGGTTCCACAGCCCAGTATAAGCAAAGCATCTCCGCAGGTTATTTCGCAACGTTTACAAGCGTGTACACCGATTGCTAAAGGCGATATGAGAGCTCCTACTTCGTGGTCTAAGTGGCATGGAATCTTGTGGCAAAAATCTGCGTCATGTGCGAAATATCTGCAAGTATTGCCATCGAAAGGTGGAGTTCCGCAGAACTTGAGGTGTGGACAAAGTTGGTATTTACCTGCAAAAAAAAATATTTTCAAGTTTATTGGCACTAGCAATTTATAGAACAAACTAGACCCGTACGTACCTTTTTTACATAACTGACACAACCTGCAGGGAATCTGAGGTTCTACAGTCACTTTATCTCCGACTTTAAGATTGGTAATGCAACATCCAACCTCCATGACTTCCCCCGAGGCCTCATGGCCGATCACAATAGGGTGTTTAAGGATATTAGATCTGATCTGTCCTTCGTTGTAAAGGGTCAGGTCCTGGTGGCATATGCCGCAAGCCATAATTTTCACAAGTACCTTAAAAGCGCTTTATGAAATACACGGCTATAGACATTGTTTATATTTTTTACCTGACTAGAAGTGATTTTCGGCATCGGTCTGGCTTCAATCCGGATGTCCTTTGGGGAACAAAGTACCGCGCTTACATTTTCATTTTTCTTCTTACAGGGATCGTTCGATTTGGTTTTACAGGAGCTTGCGGTCTGTTTACTGTTCTCGCAGTCCGAGCTGAAATTTTTTATCCGTTGGTACCGGTTGAAATATTGTAAAATCTGATGCTTATTTTTTTGAATAAGTGGTATTAGACAACGGGAAATTTGGAATGCCATGTTTATCGAAAATCGGCGGTTTTATGGAGAAATCGCAACTGTCAGACTTACTGGTTTATAAGATCATTGTATTACCTCTGGTTATCTCTCAAATAAAGTGGTGTGTTCGGAAGTCGATATAAGGGTCGTTCCTACAGCACCGAAAAAGTGTGACAACAATTCAGGGATTAAATATTAACTAGCACGAATCTAACAAGGTATACAATTTTGTTAAGAACATAGTAATAAATATACATTAAATTACATTTGCCCATAGGGCAAAGATACAAATATTACTTATAGCTACAAAAATTATATAAAATAAATGATTCAATAATATAATAATAATGCGCATGACACTTTGTGCAATTAAAATTGGTTAAAAACTGATTTAATGATCAATGAAAAACCTGAAAATTAACCCTATTTTTAAAGAAAAATAAGATACAAATAGTAATTATAGCTGCATAAATGGTATAAAATAGATGAGTAAATAATATAATAATAATGCGCATGACATGTTGTGCAATTAAAATTGCTTAAAAAATGGTGTAATGAACAATGGTCTAAATCTGAACCACAACATGTGTGATGTGACATAATCATATTGTGCCTTACATTTCTATCATGAGTCTCACTTCTAGGTATCAGTTTTTCAAATAAATACTTTGGTGTTTTTAAATAAATGACAAAAAAGGTATTACATAAAAATACCGTTAATCGTTTTGAGCAAAATGGTTTTTTATATCCGCTGTAATATTTTATCAAAATAGGGTTAATAGATGATTAGACAATAACTGATTAGCGAGAGGATTAAAGCATCTGAAAGTTTTTTCCTGGTTTTAATATGTGTGTTTTTGCAAACCTATAATCATTAAATATTTCTGAAATCTAAAAGATGGATCCCAATCATTCCCAAAATTTTTACACTCTTATAAAAATCCACCCAATTTAACACAATATGTATATTATTCATAATATTGTCCTTCATCCTTGTTTTGCTTGAGCTAATAATAATTTATGCCCTGTTGAATGGTCTATGATTGAATGTAAATCATTATTTATACTAAGAGAGGCTTGTTCAATATTGTTCGATTCAAAATAGTGAATCAGCTGAGTATCAGCGGCATATTGGTAGACATCTGACGCATTAACCTTAGATGGAAGATTCCAGGTATACAAAAGAAATAAAAGTGGGCCCAAAAAAGTGAACTCTGAGGAACCTCAGATATAATTATTATTTTTGAATCAGGTGCGATTAAAAAAATTAAATGACAATATTTTTGGCTACCAGTAAGTCATGATCGATTACATCAAAAGCCTAAGTCTAGTCTAAGACTATCAAAGTTACTGCAAGCTTTTTATCGAGAACTGTTACATTTAAAAGGGCAGAAGTATTACCATAATCCTCTCTATATCTAGACTGTTGAACAAGTAAAAAATTATTCCGTGTAATATTTGGGCATGTACAACCCTCTACAAGGCCCTAGACATAATTGGCAACAAACTTATTGGACTCTAGGTATAGGACAAACAAGTAGTTCTGGCCCTGAGCGAGGAACTTACCTATTTCCAAACATAAATGTACAATCTTAATTATAGAATAAAGAATATGTGATAAATACAAATTCAACATTTAAAATGTAACAATCTGATGCATTCTACTGGATAATATAAATTATTTGTATAAAAAGAGCACATAATTTTGTTAAAAAACATAATGGAAATAATTATAGATGATCTCCATATTTTACTTAAAACGTAAATAAAAAATAATGGTAAATCCCGACACAACAAATCGAATTGATTAAATCATATATCACACTCGATTCTAAATATAAAGATGTTATTGATCTTTAAACAGGATGAGAGTAACACCTTATAAAATTATATTGTTCCTATACAATTCACGCAGCAATAATTAGAAAGTAAAATAACCTCATATCGATAACAAACATGCGATTTTTACAACATTCTTAGCAATACATTTTGTAAATAAACATAAATTGTGACGTTTACGAGAAGGCGTGTGATTTCTCTTAAAATTGGATTTGAATAACGACCTTTATCCTTAACACAATTATATCATAACAAAGCAAAGTTAGGTCAGCTTTATTGCACTTTGATACAATAAATGATTAGTAATTGATAATGAAATTAGGTAAATTATAAAATAGCAAAAAAATATATGAACCAATGAATAGGATACAAAGTATACAACCACAACAATTTAGTTGTGGCATGTAATACGTAAGCCACTTCAACTCTTGGTAACCATGGACACAAAATATATAGGTATACAATTATTGTTTGCGCTCGTGGATTTTTCTTATTTTTTTTAATTTACCTCAAAAGCATTTTCAATCTTTATTTTATGACAACTAAAACTTTCATACGCGTGCAAAAATGAATTAGTAAAATATTTCTGTAACATCGTATGAGCACAATCATACCAGCAATGTTTTACAAAAATCCTCGTTTTTTATTTACATTATTAGATGGACATAATAAAGTATATTCTAATTTGCAATGTTACATACTAGACGGTTTTTTAAACATTGTATATCAGTATCTTCAAAATAGTCAAAAGCTACAATTTCTACAATAAACTTAATCATTAAAAAAAAATGAATCGAATGCATTTAGATTATGCTCTAAAAGTGACTCTTGAATTGGTTGCTACTCTTAGTGACTGCTGCTGAAATTTCGCCAATTATCTTTTTTTTTTATGGTAAACACAAGCACAAGAGGGAAAGTCCTATGTCACTCTTGGAGTGGTGCTTGCGCGAAGATATTTGTGGGCGTTTATCTTGAATCGCTGTAGGTTGTATGCGTCGGGAAATATGTGAGGTGGAAGCCCGTTCCACAAAGAAGATGTTCTCCAGATGAATGAGTCCCGATACAGCGACGTCCTTGGGGTAGGCAGGTGGGCTCGATGTTGATGAGCCGCAACTGCTAGACGCGTCCTTCATGCCGGAACAGCCCTGGGTGGAATCAGGCCTGCCAGCTCAGAGGAGCACTTACCGTGATAATAACGGTAGAATAAACAGAGATCAGCCACCTTTCTCCTGTGCTCCAGACTCTTTGTCAGTTCTGGTTTGTCGATAAAACGAATAGCTCTCTTCTGTATAGAATCCAGCAGGTTTAAACTATGCTTGGGTGCAGACCTCCAGACATGCGAGCAATACTCGAGGAAAGGGCGTATTTGAGCTTTATAAAGAGTCAGCAGCTGTTCTGGTGTATACAGTTTTTTCATTTTGAAAAGCACTCCGAGTTTTTTGGAAGCCGCCCTGGCGACCTCGGCAACGTGGTCATGCCAGGACACACTGTTGGTGACCTCGACTCCTAGAAGATGTAAAGATGATTTCATTGGCAATGTTTTCCCTGCCATAACCAGCTCCGGGCCACCAAGGTTAGTCTTCATCGTAAATACTGCAGCCTGCGTTTTTTTAGCGTTAAAATTGACCAGATTATTACCGCTCCACTCCAAGATTGCTCTAATATCGTTGTTAATTGAAGCTACTTGTTTCTGCCTAAGATTCTGAGAACTTGCGGCTGTCGTTGGTTTGGCGGACTTAAATGTGGAAATAATGTGGTTCTAGAAAACTTTTGATCCAATTCAATAATGAGTTTTGTATGCCGATTGAGGAGAGCTTGGTTAGTAGTCCCTCACGCCACACTCTGTCAAATGCCTTGGAAATGTCAAGAGCGACTGAGCGGGACTCGCCGTGCTTCTCCATGGCCTCCGTCCACAAGTTAGTGTGTGACGTAAGCCAGAAGATCGCCGGCGGATCTAAGCTTTCGGAAGCCGTATTGATGATCGCTAATTAGTCCAGATGATTCCAGATATCTTAACAGTTGTTGGTTGACTGCTTTCTCCATAATCTTCGATATTACTGGAACTAGTGCAATCGGGCGGTAATTGGAGGGCATCGTCTTCTTACTCTTTTTGGGTACAGCTTGCACTCGAGCAGTTTTCCAGCTTGTTGGAAATTGGCCCTGTTTATACGATGCCGTGAACAGTCTACATAAGGGAGGAGTCAATTCGTCTGCACAACGTTTTAGTATTAGGGCTGGAATTCCATCGGGTCCAGAAGCTTTGTTAGTGTCTACTCTTTTAAGAATTTTTTTAATAATTCGTTGGGGAAACGAAATTTCTCCCATCGATGAATTCACCCTTGGCAAATATGGCGGTGTTTTGCCTTGCGAGTGCAGAGTAGAATTTGACGCGAAGAGTTTACCCAGTAAGTTGGCTTTTTCCCTTGCTGTTACCGCGATAGAACCATCATCTGCTGTTAGGGGTGGCAAGGTCGACTTAGCAAATCCTTGACTAACGGCTTTCGATACCGACCAGAAAGATCTTGTTCCATTTGGGCAGTTTAGCAGTTTGTTTTTGATCCTGTTGTTATGACTCTCTTTGCATTCATCAATAATTCGCTTGCAGCTATTTCTGGAGGCTAAGAAGTTCCTCTGATTTTCGATGGAAGGATGTTGACGGCATTTGCGATATGCTGCGTTTTTAGTGCTTACTGCCTTTTAGCAATTCAGGTTGAACCATTGTTTGTTGTTTGATCCGCATTTAGTAGAAAAAGCGATATAAGCTTTCATTCCTGCCAAGATCGTCTCTGTAATTTGGTTTGCACATTCTGAGATGTTATTTGTTCTAAAGCTCTTTCCAAGGGAGTGAGCGATAAAATTTCCGAAGATGGTTCCACTCTGCTGATTTATAGTGCCATACCTTCAGCGGCATCGGAGGATCCTGCGTTTTAACCTCCAACTGGCAAGAGACTGTTATCAATTTATGGTCGATGTTCCTCCATCTTATATGCTTCTTTAGGGAAAAATTTACTAAAGCTTCTGTAATAGTAACTAAGTACCACTGTTATTTAAGACATTACCCAAGCAACAAATCGTATATTATTATAGTTAAATATATATTTAATCAACGATTTTTTAATAATTTCTTGGTTTTAGTATATTTATCAACCTTATATGATCAAGGTTCATTTAATATACGTATATTATATACGATTTCGGCTAAATATCCGAAACTTTTGGTCATTAATGGTACTTAAATGGTATATTTCTGGCATGTCCTACGTTATCTGGGATTTCATCGTTGTTTGACTTCGAATGTTATTTTATTGGTCACTGATTTATGGTTTTTGCTTCAATCGTCCTTCCTATATATTTCGTGATAAAAGGACCTAACAACCTTGAATATTTTAATTCTAACTGTAGTAATTTTTCCTTTTTTGTTTTTTATCTTTTTCTCTATAACTCTTTTTATCTCACTTGTGGTTTCTCTTATGTCTCTTTTGATCGATCGGTAGATGTATTTATTTAATTCCTTTAGTGATGTGTAACTAGAGTCGTATTTTTCGGTAATCTGTGTTCTTTTATTTAGGAGCTCTTTGATATTTTGGACTTTGATTTACATGTTAACTGTTAATTAAAAAATAAGACTTTCAATTTGTAGCATAAATATTTTTAAATCGCCAGATGATGGCCTATATATACAAATGATAATTATTTTGTTTTTTTGAAAAAATACATTCTACTGCAGCACATTCAAATATTCCATTGATTGATAAATTGTTAATTTTAATTCTAGGCTTACACGTATTTTTTTTGTGAAAAATATTGCTGTTCCTCCATGTCTTCCCTCAAAACATAGACACTAAATTAAAATTATTTATCGCTATCCTTTTTAACTGGTCTTCGGACTCCCAATGTTTGCTAAGGCACAGAATTTCACATTCCTCGTGTAACATCAACGTAGCATTTAGGAGGTCAACAGCATTTCCTAGGGATTGAATATTTTGATGGATTTTAATTTTCAGACGTGAATTAAAAACCGGCTATTCGATTTTCTGTTTTTACAAAATAATTTATTTGGCATACAGCCAACATGTAAGTTTACGTATATAAAAAATACAAAAGCTTAAACGAAGTTTATCTTAACTCTTGCTAACTCTGACTAACTCAAATGAGAACAATAATTAAAATATAAGGCAAAACAAAAGTGATTACAAAGCTAAAATCAAGTGCATGGTTATCAATATATATATAGGGTGAAGGGTGTATAACTCCTCCCCTCAAAGATTCAACTCCACGGTTTGGCGGGGCAGTTGAATTGGTAGGTCACCATCGGGTTGGCTTCTTCCAGGGGTAGTCGTCTCGGCAG
Source organism: Anthonomus grandis grandis (assembly GCF_022605725.1). NCBI lineage: Eukaryota > Metazoa > Arthropoda > Insecta > Coleoptera > Curculionidae > Anthonomus > Anthonomus grandis. Next base: position 6,252,568 of record NC_065560.1, read on the forward strand.
GGAAACATCTTGGCTTCAATACTTTCTGGTATACGTCGTACCTAATGGCAACTCCTAAGCTTCCGTATATAAGGGTAGTCCATACGCTGGGGTAGCGGATCATTTCGTATAATATTGGTTTCGGCTGATTATGTAAGATTTGACTCTTGATCTCCATCTAGTTTGAGATCGTCGATATGCGCAGTTAGGTTTAGCGTGGGCAGGACAACGTGGTTTGACTTTAAATCCGGAAACAAGATCAGCTGATGATTGGTTCCTGTTGATTGTCGATTGGTGATAACAACTTCCTGGTTATGTGTTACCTGGCAATTGATTGGTAGATCGAAGAGAAATGAACCTTGAAGTTTTACGAATTCCTCTTGAGGTTGGCATTCCAAATGAAGTATTATTTCGGCAGGAAGAATGACTGCGTACTTAGCGGAGGAGTCCAATTGGTTCTAGATAGGCTTTGAGATTTTAACCTCAACATGGTTGCAAGTGGGTGGTTGACCTTGGTCTTCTAACAGCTGGACAGCACAGGGACTACTTGTTGTGGTCTCTTGTAGGTCCATTTTGTTGCAGAAGTAGAGCTTTCCATATATGTCGTGGCATTCAGAAGCCTGGTATGAGAGTGCAACTCATTTTTCAATAGAATATTTATTTTTTGGTATTATAACCTTGAACAAGCTCTGCTTTTTTATTGGTATTGAATAGAGGTGAAAATAATTAAATTCTTTCTGATATGTTATGGTAATGCGTAATAAAAATGTTATTTTATTATTCAAAATAAAACTTTCCAACGTTGTAATTTGTTCATATAACCAAGTATTTTCTGGAGTAACTTCTAACGGCATGCGCTTTGCACCTACAATCTTTTGAATTGATTTTAATTCAGAATACAAATCTTTAGTTTTGATTATACTAGGATGCAATATTTTTAATTTCGAAAATATCAATGCATTTTCTATGTCCTGCAAAATTGAGTCGATAATCTCGTATAAATCAATTCTTTGATTAAGCCTATGTTTTATATAATTTGAACTTTGTAGAAAAATCGTCGTTTGTACAGCCAACTCTACTAGATGCAATTTTTCTTCTAGTAAATGTTCATTGTGATTTATTTTTTGAATAGTTGAATTAAACTTCTTAAGTAAGCTAAGGGAAATTGAGTTTTCTTTTAAAATATTGGCTGATAAAGCATTTTGATTGTCTTATAATTGTTTAATTAGTCTTTCATAACGTTCTCCATCTGAGGCGTCTAAATTACCTGTAATACTTTTAAAGATTGAGCCTATGCCATTAATTAATCCGCGCTTCAATCTGCGTGGGTGTGGAACAATTTCTTTTATTTTTGTTTCGACTCTGTCCTGTGTTATAGTTAAGATTTTTAAATAGTCAGCGACTTCTTTTTGGTGGTCGACATTAAGGTTAATGGTTGTTGTAATGTTATTCACCTTAATATGGAGTTTGTTTACCTCCGTTATAATGTCATAATAGTGTATAAGCGTGTGTGTGTATTCTTGGATTTTAGCTTGCCCTAATTTTAGTGGCATTAGTCCGGGATGGTCAGTTAATTTTTCAATGGAGATTTTATTTTCAAGTGCGAATGCTACTAGGAGAAATCTGAAAGGATAAAAGTTAGGAGTTAGTCAAAACTGTATTTTGTCTTTAAAGGACGTTTGATGTTTGACAAATGTATTTTCTCTTGGTTATTGGTTTTAGCTGTTTTCTTTTCGTAATTGGTACTAATTATTTTAGTAGCTGGGTCAAATTTGTTTGCGGTCTTTTGCCGTATGTGTTTTTTAAGATAAATAAGTTGGTTTTCTTGGAAAATCTCGGGATTATCTTTATTTACATTAATTTTTCGACAAGATTTTCCTTTTGACTTATAAGTGACCTTTGATTACGTCAATAGGCTTAATTTTGGTAACAGAATGGATCGTGTGATTATATGCTAATATTGCATAAATCATCTTTTGACTAATCGGGGTAGTCGAGAACGATTGATTATTAAGTAATCTTATATGTTCGGATAGTGTTGAATGTAGACGTTCAATAGCGCCATTTGATTGGGGATGATGTGGCGAACAAAAGTGTACTTTTACTTTATGAAATATAAGTAGTTCGGTGATAATCGTATTTTTAAATTCGGTCCCGTTATCTACGATAATTTGTTTAGGGATACCGTGGTGATAGAAGTACTTTAATAAGTTGTCTACGATTTCGCTTGCGGCTAGTGATTTTAGAGAAACTATCTATTATGGTCAGGAATTTGGTTTGTTCTAGAGTGTAATTGTCTAGATGTACAATCTCAAATGGTTTCGTTGCTGTAGCGGTACGTTAATCGGGATTTTTACGGGGTTGCGTTCGTACTTACTGAGAGCACAAATTTCACATTCATTGATAAAGGTTTGTACAGAGCTTTTAAGATCGGGCCAGTAATATTTTTCTCGTGGTAATTCTTTATTATTTCTTTGATGTCGTTTTTATCTGTGACGTCGACTAGTTTTGTTAAACAACGTTTAAATTTGATCGAGGACAACCTAAAGTGTTTTCGTATTACTTCAGAAAAGGGTTCATAGTCATTTGATTTGTCATAAGTTTGGTAGTGTTCATTTTGGGGTTCAGTTTCGTACTGAGTTTCATAATATTCTTCATCATTGTATGAATGGGTTACATCCCCGTTGTCTGTGGGGTCAAGTTGTGTATTATACACTTCTTCTGATATAGGTTTGGGCCTATTTTGTTGATAGTTTTGGTAGCTATTGTTTCTAAAATTATTCGAGGTAGAAGGGCGATTTGTATTGTTAGTACAAATTGACATATGTGTAGGCCAGTGGCGAAGCGTACGAGTAAACAAGGTAGACACTGTCTACCCAAAATTATCCAGTTATTTGTTATTAATTTATCACGTAATTATTTCATGTAATTGTTGAATTAAAATTAAAAAAAAAAACACTGAACGTAGCCTCTCCTTACTATTATTAAATAGTATCTAAACATGATTAATCCGAAGGCGCGCCCCACCTGACGCACAAATTAAAATAAAAATGCAGGGTTGACACCCAATTAATGTATACGAGTCCCAAGAAGACACATTGATATTCGTCTTCCGAAATTTGGAACATATAATCGAACCAAATACACATCAAACAGGTGACAGAGGTCCGGGCGCATCAGTATAAAGCCTATTACGTCTGCAAAATTTACTCGCGGGAAAGACATTCGAGCTTTTGTCTATCGAAGTCGACCGAGTATTTTATTATGCTGTTGAGGGTTATGGTCTATGGACACGCTTGATTTGGTCGGCCGCAATACATCTTCAGTTGTGTTTTGATGAATCTGCATTTGGCATTTGGTGCGGGCGCGTGCTGTAGAAATTTAATAATTAGTATTTTTATTTTTGGGTGTATAGAAAAGGTTTTTTTAGTGGATATTTTAGTGGTTATTTATCAACGACTGTTCGATATTGTCAATTGTATTTTAGTTGTGTTTTTTTGTAAGTTGTATTTATTTTTATCTATCTATCTTTTTATGCTAGTAGTAATTATTTTTTTCTTTTTTATATCACTACATAATCTTTCTCTTTGAGTTAATATTTCATGCGGCTTCATTCTCTATTTCATTAAATTGAATAATACACATTTCTCTCTAATTAACGATTTTTATTGTTTGTCTACCCGAAAAAAAAATTCACGCTTCGCCACTGGTGTATGCCTAGGTAAATGCCTAGTTGGATTGGGTTTAAATACATTTTTTTGCTTATCAAAAACTTCAGAGTTTGAGGGTAAACGTGGTTGTTTGTAAAATGGGTTTGGCCTTATATCTACAGGGCCAGTAGGAAAAAGTTTATTGTTAGAATTATTATTTTGATAGTAATGTCTGTTAGGGCTTACATCTCTGTGATGTTGAGGGTTAAATTTCTGTGGGTTTTGAAATTTTTGTTTATTTTGTACTTGTGAAAAATTATTATGGTTATTTTGAAAGTATTTCGTGTTACTTTCTTGTAAAACAAATTGAATCGCTTCGGCCAGATCGACAGGCCGCATACAACGTATTGTATTGCCTAGGTTCTCGTAAACCTAGTTTCTCGTAAACCTAGTCGTAGCGAGGTTCTCGTAAACCTGATATAAAAGTGGAGACATTTTTTACATTAACTACAAGTTTAGCATTTCCAGAAAGCCTACCTATTAAACTATTTAAAATATAAATATTTTGAAAATGAGCAGCATTATTAGTGTCATAAAAAGTATCTATAATAGATTCGCAAATTGCTAGTATCTATTTAATTCTGAAGGATTTCCATCGAAATTAGGCACGCAATTTAAATATTCAGGCTTAAATTGTGCCATTTTTTCTAAACAGGATTTATTTGAATCTTTGTATTCTAAATCTTTAAAAATCAATTTTTGAATTTCACTTATATTTGAAAAGTTTTCTTTCAATAAATCTGTATCAATATTTAGAGTATTTTTTTCTTTACTAATACCTAAATTAATATTTAACACTTCGTGCTTTGAAAAAGCGGAATCAGAGCTAGTTAAAGGTTCAATCGATAAATTCTCAAGTGCGTTGCTTAATTCATTAATAGACATTGACAAAATTGACTTACATGAATGCGATTACTGTTACTGCCATACTATGAAGGGAAAGACTCTAGGGTGGCTATGTTCTCCAATTACAAGGTCCAACTCCTCGCGAAACTGGTTTATGTGGTACATGCAATCTCCAATTTTTGCGAAATAGTTCAAACACAGGTCGGAAACACTCTCGACCGATTCGATTGCCAATAAATCGACAGAACGAAAAAGCAAGCGATTTTACTGATCCTTGGCAATCCTACCGACTGCGCCAATTAAAAACCGGGTATTCGATTTTCTGTTTTTAAAAAACAATTTATTAGGCATACAGCCAACATGTAAGTTTACGTATATATAAAATACAAAAGGTTAAACGAAGTTTATCTTGCTAACTCTGACTAACTCGAATGAGAACAATAATTAAAATATTAGGCAAAGCAAAAGTGATTACAAAGCTAAAATAAAGTGCAGGGTTATCAATTCATATACACGGTGAAGGGTGTATAACTCGTGCGTTGTGTTCTAGATTGTTGATGGAAAAACCGACTGGGTTGAAGAGTAGTTGATGTTACTTTCATACTGTGTAAGTCTTCGTTGGTAAACTGGACATTGAAAATCTCTGGCAAAATGTCGGCTATCTTCAGGTTTTAATAATTGTCACCCGAAAAAGTCTTTTCTGGAAGTTGAAATTAGAAGGGGAGAAAATGGTGAATTAAAAAGCAACTGGTTCAAAAACGTACATACATCAATTATTTTTCACTGGATTCAATAGACAATAAATTAAATAATATTAATAATTTAAGCAGTAGAGCAACATCAGTATCATCAACAAAGAACCACAAGTCAAATATGGAATTTATTCAGAAAATGTTTACAGGTATACAATAAATATCCATTATCGTTAATTAGAAAAATTATTACAGTTACACCACAATGAATAATTTCAAATAAAAACTTAAAATTAAATGAAAAAATAATTACAGATTTTCATACGTTTTTGGACTAGACAGAAGAATTCAAAAGAACAATTGAAAATTACAAAACCATAGATAATAAGCAACTTACAATAACACAAAAATGTTGTAACACAATCAAAACAAAAACGGAAAATCTAATGTTACACATCATTTATCACATTTCACGTAAAATTTGTGACAAATGTTATGTGGGACAGACGATATTTAATTAAGGCCCAATACAGACGAAGCAACACGACATCAACACGATACCCGAGCAATATGTCGCTCACATGTCGCCGCCATATATTTAAATGCAGCTATTCACACGACGTGATACGACATGAAAGGGATACGACAACGTGGCTACAAGTTGCTCGTCAACATTTTTATTTAGTCGCCAGCAACTTTAAACGCCAGAAACCAGCAAAAATAGATTATTCAGGACATAACCGAAAAAGCGTGGCATGAAATATCAAAAGAAACCAAGTTTTCTGGTAAGTAACAAATTTATTTAATTAATTTAAAACACATTTGCAAACAAATAATGTTTTATTTAATGCTAATTGAGGTTGTTTTAATATTTTATTTTGGTACAAATACACTAATAACAATATTTATTTTGCCAAGGAAGAGCACGTGGTTTTATAAAATAGTTAGTCAAATATTTTCGCAGTGTCGTTGGGCCTGAAGTCGGCTGTAAATTAATGTCTTCTTCTTGCAAAAGAATATCGTTTCGCGGTCTATTTGTGGTTCTTGTTGGTTCATTTATAGATGTTGTATACTGAGACCCCTCCCGTTTTCGGACAAAATTATGTAAAATACAAACAGCTTTTATTATATTTACCGTATTTTCTATTTTTCTACAACGAATTGGGCAGCTCAATACTTGGAAATTTTCTGTCATCATTCCAAAACTACATTTAATGGTTTTTCTTGCACGACTTTATCTGTAATTGAAAATTCTTTTTTCGTTATCTATTAAAGTCAAAGGATATGGCCTCATCATATACTGCTTTAACGGAAACGCATTATCTCCCACAAAATAAAACGGGAAATCTTGCTGCGAATCATCATGAGGCAAAGGGGAATTTTCCGGTATGTTAAAGCCTTTTCTTTCTAACCAATAATGCATTCGGGATTCTCTAAATATCCCACCATCGTTATTCCTTCCAGCAAATCCAGTTTCCACCATAGTAAACAAACCATCAGCATCACACACTGCCATTAAAACAATTAAATGATATTGTTTATAATTAAAATTGGTTGAGCCAGAATTAGGAAGTTGTTCAATCCGTATATGTTTCCCGTCGATCGCTCCCAAACAGTTTGGTATATTCCAGACTTCATAAAAACGCTGAGATATATTTTTCCAGTCCTCAGTATTTGGTATTTTCATGTACTCATCTTTCAGTTTTTGCCGTATAAGCAGTGTTGTGGCAGTTATAATTTCTGCCACAGTACTGTGTCCTACTTGAAAATATAATGACAAAGACATGAAGGTACAACCAGATCCTAGGTATCTGAAACAAAAAGAAGCCATATATAATAATGATAATAATAACGATTAATACATATATTTATTTTTTCAGATCAAGAATGCAAAGAGAGGTGAAAAAACATTCGATCAGCATTTGTACGCAGCCTGAAGCCAGCCCCGAGTGGTTCCTCGGCAAAGTCAAAGAAACCATACTACCTTCATGATTATTTGCTATTTATTCTGCCCTATGTCAAACCAATAAATACAACTGAATCACCAGAATATATTGAAGGCCCACCAAATCCTTCAGAAAGTCAAGTCGCTTTGCAAGTGGATGAGACTGCCGCAAATAACCATGAAGATGAAGAATCACCTGCACCATCAGAAGTGTTATTTAATAATAACTCCGAGAGAGAAGATTCTGTATTACTTCCCTATTACTTCAAAGTCGACGAAGAACCTACAGTACAACACAACAGGGAAAAAGAACATGTACAATAATTTGGACAAATCATTTTTGGAGTATTTGCAGAATAAGAAAAAAAAACTTGCCCCTACTGATGATAATAAAACTGCTAGAAAATATTTTTTGCTCAGTTTATTACCCGACATTAAAACACTTACCGATGATCAAATGCGACACTTTAAGCTAGAAGTTCTGCACTTGATTGACAACATAAAGAAAAGCTCAGGACCATCTACAATAACAGCCCCACTTTCTTCCACTGGCTCAAATAATTAACCATACTCTTCATCAAGAAGTGTTTCTCAATCATCACGACATTCATTTGGTACAAATGAAATATCTTCAGCTAATAATGGACTATATGGAAATTTCACTTCGGAGGCCCAGATAGGAATCACTTCACCACCAAATGAATATGAACGGGAAGAACAATCTCATACCAATCAAACCTTTTGGGAAAACCTTTAAAATCCCAATAACTTTATAATATTTACTATAAATATTTTAAATGTCAAAAAAATTAAACTTTATAAACTAAAGAAATTTTTTTTACTTACCTAAGTGTTATAAGTAACCTTTTCTCCGCACTGATACATTCTCTCATCACTGTATTTTGTTTGTGAAGAAAAGGTGCCACAACTCTTAATAATTCTCGAAAACTTTCTTTGGACATCCTATAAAAGGCCTGAAATTTTTTTTCAGTCTGCCTTAATTCTCTCGCTGCGATGAACAGTCTTCTCCTTTTGTTATTTCTAATATAAGGATGTACCCAATATTTTCGTCGTCGTCTTCTTCTTCTTCGATTTCGCAAATATAAATAAATAAGCATGTTTTCTTCGTCGCTACTGGACATCTTTAGATAAACTGGCAATTTGGTTTTATGTTCCGATAATATCTCATATCGTATCGCCTCGTCTGGATACTGACACACGTCGGCAACATTCGAGCGACATGTTGCTCGGGTATCGTGTTGATGTCGTGTTGCTTCGTCTGTATTGGGCCTAAGACGATCGAGATATTTAAAAGACACACTTAAGGAACATAAAAATGACCAAAGGAACTACCTACTCAAACAAAACATGACTGCATTAGTACAACACAGGCTAAAACTTTGACTTACTAACTATAAGAAGAGAACAATATCAGAAATGGTACATAAAATAATTCTACTGGTAGCGCTAAAGCTCTGTGAATATTCGAGTCACCAAAGAAAATAAATCAAAATAAATAATTGATAAACATCCATAGTACATATTTCATTACTGCACTTTACCATTATATGAAAATATTTTAATTCGTATGTGTCTTGTCTTGTGTAAAGAACTATTCATGTATTATGCCCGTTATACCTAAATGTTTTTTTTATTCATGGGTTAGAATCAATTTTATTAACTTGATTAAATAAAATCCTGGATTTTTAGCCCCCTGAGGAAGCATATATATTTCCGAAACCCAAAATGTTACCAGACAACTTATCATATCCCTCAGGTTTATAACAACTTACCATCGAGATATGATGGTTGACTAAAGGTTGATAGATGAACTAAAGAAACTGGTACAAAAATTCTTGAAAATCTCTATGGCTTAAGTAGTATCATATTTAATTAATTTTAATTCTTATTAAAGTTTTATACAATCGCATATACGTGTTTTATGTATCTTACGGCGGTTACAACCGGAATTCCTATCAAGACAGAGGTTCCTACTTATATCAGATACTCAGTCACATTTTAAATACCGAAAGCAAATACCCTATGATAAATCACCACTGATAAAAAGCTATCACATGCCGCCATCAGCAGTAAAAACCTCGACGAAATCAAAAAACCTTTCATTTCGCAAATTGTCAGCGAAAATCTCGGCTTCCGAAATGAGTGTAGTACCTACGGGGGCGCTAAACGATGATGATTGCCGCTTATAAATTAACATCCAGGTGCAAACTAATGACGTTTCTGCTAGTTTTATATAAGTGCTACTAATTAATTTGATTCGGATTAGAATAATTGTGTGTGCGTTACGAAATGGAACCAAACTGTGACAAGAAATGTTTGCTCGATGGCGATAAGAATTCTTCTCCTAAGAGTCCTACTAATGGGGAATTGACGCCGGGGGTTTATTATTATCCCAAAATTAATTCGCCCTCATCGCCAAGTACACCTAGCAGGTAGGATCTTTAAATGTTAATAACATTTACAGATTTTTTTAGCTAACAATTGTTTATTATTATTAGTTGCTTAAATGTATATTAGAAACATAGCATCATCTCTGCTATATATATCCTAGTTTTTGCAATGCTCCTAGAACTTTTGACTGATATTCTCTAGTTAGACCAGAAATATTTTAGTTCTCCTAATAGGTCATATAAAGAAAACCTGAAAGAAAAAAGGGAGATTCATTTCAGCTTTACTTCTTGCTGGTCTTATTGCTCATTCTACAATATATTGTGCTTAACTAGAAGAACAACTGAAATGTGCGTTTCTCGATTCGATAATTTCCTTACTGGTTAGTCTCAATTCAGTGGCTATTTCTTCAAGGTGCAACAAAGGGTATAATAAGGTCATGAATCAATAGTAAATAAGTTGTAAAATAAAAATATAATATAGCATTTATTGCTTATAAAAAAAATTGAAATCTTTGCAAAAAGTTTTACTTTTATGAGAAATCTTCTCACTCACTAAGATAAGGTCAAGGTATATTTATTCTGTAGAATATACGTATATCATGTACATACTATTCTGTTTACGAAAGGGAGAAACTTACGGAATTTAAAAACATTGACACGTGATTTATATATGTAGGTTTTAAACTCGATTACTACACCTCAAATATTTAATGAAATGCTTTTAATATCCCATAGTATACGAAATGCCCGGAAATAACGCTCGAATAATCTAAAGAGTGCAGAAAAAATAAAAAATTATAAACATGGGTTTGTAATAAATAGTGTTTATGAACATTTTATCGAATATTTTTGACAGCAAAAATATACGTTTTTACAGCCTTTTTTACCAATTTTATTTATTTTTTATTACACCAATTTATTACATGTCCCTAATAGTTCAACATGACAGGTATATACCGGGTGGTGCGTTGCCGAGCGGAACATAGGAAAATCCATGTAAATTTTAAGTGGGTCAATTATTGGCTTCCCTGTACATTTTACCGAAAAAAATGTAAGATAACTTTTTGAAGAAACCAATCAGGCAAACCCTTGTGCAAAGTTTAAAAAAAATTGAATAGGCGAGTCTTGAATTATTCAATTAAATGTAATTGCAAAATTGAATGAATATTCATTATTTAAAATGAATATTGTCACTGACGTGAGGAAAAGTGTCAATAAATCAGTAAGAGCCGATATTTGAAAACAAGTATGAATTATGCAATCGACGAAAAAATAGCCATAATTAAGTGGCATTTTCAGTTTATTTCCCCACCAAGCCCATTCTGTCCATTTCAACTAATAAACGTATTGTCAATAAGTTCGAGTCCAAAGGTACCACAATAAATAATTGTAAATGTTCAACTCAGGATATCGAAAATAGAGCCGAAGAAAGAGAGAACAGAGACCTTAATATTCTAGTGAGTGTGGAGGAAAACAAGATGGTTATTACGAGGGTTCTTGGGCAAGAGGTAAATAAACATCACACAACGGTAATGCGCACTTTAAAAAAACACAAATATTATTCGTATAAATTCGAAAAACATCAAGAGCTGCAGGAAGGAGATGAAGAGCAATGAATGGCATATACCGGCAGATTGTTCTCATCAAGTAGATCACGAAAATCTGGGAAAAACCCAGGATTCGATCAGAAATAAGGGAATGAGAGCACTTTAAAAATTCGGAAATTGTCACTGTTTGGCCTCGTTTTTGAGGCCAAAAATGGGCATCAAAAATGCCATATCTCGGCTACGACCTTGCGGATGGTCTCGTTGGATTCAGAAGGACAAAACTAAGACAAAACCGTTGGAATGTTCCCAATATCTCCCATAGAAGCCGAGATATCGGCCTTCAAAGTTTGGGTTTTATCATTTTTCGGGTATACCCCCCCGTATCGAATTTTTCACCAAATATTGATTTTTTTCGAATTTGAACTAACTATACCAGCGGCTTGCTCCCATCACCTACAACACGAAAACGCCGGGTTATAATGAGTTTCGAGAAAAACTAAGGGAATTATAGCACTTAGAAAATGCGAAAAATCGATTTTCTTTAAACCCGAAAATAGCTATAGAAACCCCTATCAGTGGCTTATTTCCATCACCTACATCACAAAAACACCGGGTTATAACGGAATTCGACCGAAACAAGTGGAATTATAGCACTTTGAAAATTCGGAAAAAAGTCAATTTTTGACCCCGTTTTTGAGCCCAAAAATGGGCCCTTAAAATGCAAGATATCAGCTAATATAAGAGCTACGACCTTGCGGATGGTCTCCTTGGATTCAGAATGACGAAACTAAGACAAAACCGTTGGAATTTTCCCGATAGCTCCCATAGAAGCCGAGATATAGGCCTTCAAAGTTTGGGTTTCTTCATTTTTCGGGTATACCCCCCCGTATCGAATTTTTCACCAAAAATTGATTTTTTTCGAATTTGAATTAACTATACCAGCGGCTTGCTCCCATCACCTACAACACGAAAACACTGGGTTATAATGAATTTCGATAAAAACTAAGGGAATTATAGCACTTTGAAAATGCGAAAAATCGATTTTCTTTAAACCCAAAAATAGCTATAGAAACCCCTATCAGCGGCTTATTCCCATCACCTACATTACGTAAACACCGGGTTATAACGGAATTCGACCAGAACAAGAGGAATTATAGCTCTTTGAAAATTCGGAAAAAAGTCAATTTTCGACCCCGTTTTTGAGCCCAAAAATGGGCCACAAAAATGCCAGATCTCAGCCAATATGGGAGCTACGACCTTGCGGATGGCCTCGTTGGATTCAGAAGGACGAAACTAAGACAAAACCGTTGGAATTTTCCCAATAGCTCCCATAGAAGCCGAGATATAGGCCTTCAAAGTTTGGGTTTCTTCATTTTTCGGGTATACCCCCCCGTATCGAATTTTTCACCAAAAATTGATTTTTTTCGAATTTGAATTAACTATACCAGCGGCTTGTTCTCATCACCTACAACACGAAAACACTGGGTTATAATGAATTTCGATAAAAACTAAGGGAATTATAGCACTTTAAAAATGCGAAAAATCGATTTTCTTTAAACCCAAAAATAGCTATAGAAACCCCTATCAGCGGCTTATTCCCATCACCTACATTACGAAAACACCGGATTATAACAGAATTCGACCAGAACAGGTGGAATTATATCACTTTGAAAATTTGGAAAAAAGTCAATTTTCGACCCCGTTTTTGAGCCCAAAAATGGGCCACAAAAATGCCAGATCTCAGCTAATATGGGAGCTACGACCTTGCGGATGGTCTCGTTGGATTCAGGACGACGAAACTAAGTCAAAACCGTTGGAATTTTCCCGATAGGGCCCATAGAAGCCGAGATATAGACCTCCAAAGTTTGAGATTTTTCATTTTCAGGGTATACGCCCCCGTATCGAATTTTTCACCAAAAATTTATTTTTTTTAAATTTGAACTAACTATACCAGCGGCTTGTTCCCATCAGCTACAACACGAAAACACCGGGTTATAATGAGTTTCGAGAAAAACTAAGGGAATTATAGCACTTTAAAAATGCGAAAAATCGATTTTCTTTAAACCCAAAAATAGCTATAGAAACCTCTATCAGCAGCTTATTCCCATCACCTACATTACGAAAACACCGGGTTATAACGAAATTCGACCAGAACAAGTAGAATTATGGCTCTTTGAAAATTCGGAAAAAAGTCAATTTTCGACCCCGTTTTTGAGCCCAAAAATAAGCCACAAAAATGCCAGATCTCAGCTAATATGGGAGCTACGACCTTGCGGATGGCCTCGTTGGATTCAGAAGGATGATACTAAGACAAAACCGTTGGAATTTTCCCGATAGCTCCCATAGAAGCCGAGATATAGGCCTTCAAAGTTTGGGTTTCTTCATTTTTCGGGTATACCCCCCCGTATCGAATTTTTCACCAAAAATTGATTTTTTTCGAATTTGAATTAACTATACCAGCGGCTTGTTCTCATCACCTACAACACGAAAACACTGGGTTATAATGAATTTCGATAAAAACTAAGGGAATTATAGCACTTTAAAAATGCGAAAAATCGATTTTCTTTAAACCCAAAAATCGCTATAGAAACCCCTATCAGCGGCTTATTCCCATCACCTAAATTACGAAAACACCGGGTTATAACGAAATTCGACTAGAACAAGTAGAACTATGGCTCTTTGAAAATTCGGAAAAAAGTCAATTTTCGACCCCGTTTTTGAGCCCAAAAATGGGCCACAAAAATGCAAGATCTCAGCTAATATGGGAGCTACGACCTTGCGGATGGCCTCGTTGGATTCAGAAGGACGAAACTAAGACAAAACCGTTGGAATGTTCCCGATAGCTCCCATAGAAGCCGAGATATAGGCCTTCAAAGTTTGGGTTTCTTCATTTTTCGGGTATACCCCCCCGTATCGAATTTTTCACCAAAAATTGATTTTTTTCGAATTTGAATTAACTATACCAGCGGCTTGTTCCCATCTCCTACAACACGAAAACACTGGGTTATAATGAATTTCGATAAAAACTAAGGGAATTATAGCACTTTGAAAATGCGAAAAATCGATTTTCTTCAAACCCAAAAATAGCTATAGAAACCCCTATCAGCGGCTTATTCCCATCACCTACATTACGAAAACACCGGGTTATAACGAAATTCGACCAGAACAAGTAGAACTATGGCTCTTTGAAAATTCGGAAAAAAGTCAATTTTCGACCCTGTTTTTGAGCCCAAAAATGGGCCACAAAAATGCGAGATCTCAGCTAATATGGGAGCTACGACCTTGCGGATGGTCTCGTTGGATTCAGGACGACGAAACTAAGTCAAAACAGTTGGAATTTTCCCGATAGGGCCCATAGAAGCCGAGATATGGACCTCCAAAGTTTGAGATTTTTCATTTTCAGGGTATACCCCCCCGTATCGAATTTTTCACCAAAAATTGATTTTTTTTAAATTTGAACTAACTATACCAGCGGCTTGTTCCCATCACCTACAACACGAAAACACCGGGTTATAATGAGTTTCGAGAAAAACTAAGGGAATTATAGCACTTTGAAAATGCGAAAAATCGATTTTCTTTAAACCCGAAAATAGCTATAGAAACCTCTATCAGCGGCTTATTCCCATCACCCACATTACGAAAACACCGGATTATAACAGAATTTGACCAGAACAGGTGGAATTATAGCACTTTGAAAATTCGGAAAAAAGTCAATTTTCGACCCCGTTTTTGAGCCCAAAAATGGGCAACAAAAATGCAAGATCTCAGCTAATATGGGAGCTACGACCTTGCGGATGGCCTCGTTAGATTCAGAAGGACAAAACTAAGACAAAACCGTTGGAATTTTCCCGATAGCTCCCACAGAAGCCGAGATATAGGCCTTCAAAGTTTCGGTTTCTTCATTTTTCGGGTATACCCCCCCGTATCGAATTTTTCACCAAAAATTGATTTTTTTCGAATTTGAATTAACTATACCAGCGGCTTGTTCCCATCACCTACAACACGAAAACACCGGGTTATAATGAGTTTCGAGAAAAACTAAGGGAATTATAGCACTTTGAAAATGCGAAAAATCGATTTTCTTTAAACCCGAAAATAGCTATAGAAACCACTATCAGCGGCTTATTCCCATCACCCACATTACGAAAACACCGGATTATAACAGAATTCGACCAGAACAGGTGGAATTATAGCACTTTGAAAATTCGGAAAAAAGTCAATTTTCGACCCCGTTTTTGAGCCCAAAAATGGGTCACAAAAATGCGAGATCTCAGCTAATATGGGAGCTACGACCTTGCGGATGGTCTCGTTGGATTCAGGACGACGAAACTAAGTCAAAACCGTTGGAATTTTCCCGATAGGGCCCATAGAAGCCAAGATATGGACCTCCAAAGTTTGAGATTTTTCATTTTCAGGGTATACCCCCCCGTATCGAATTTTTCACCAAAAATTGATTTTTTTTTAATTTGAACTAACTATACCAGCGGCTTGTTCCCATCACCTACAACACGAAAACACCGGGTTATAATGAGTTTCGAGAAAAACTAAGGGAATTATAGCACTTTGAAAATGCGAAAAATCGATTTTCTTTAAACCCGAAAATAGCTATAGAAACCTCTATCAGCGGCTTATTTCCATCACCCACATTACGAAAACACCGGATTATAACAGAATTTGACCAGAACAGGTGGAATTATAGCACTTTGAAAATTCGGAAAAAAGTCAATTTTCGACCCCGTTTTTGAGCCCAAAAATGGGCCACAAAAATGCCAGATCTCAGCTAATATGGGAGCTACGACCTTGCGGATGCCCTCGTTGGATTCACAAGGACGAAACTAAGACAAAATCGTTGGAATTTTCCCGATAGGGCCCATAGAAGCCGAGATATGGACCTCCAAAGTTTGAGATTTTTCATTTTCAGGGTATACCCCCCCGTATCGAATTTTTCACCAAAAATTGATTTTTTTCGAATTTGAATTAACTATACCAGCGGCTTGTTCCCATCACCTACAACACGAAAACACTGGGTTATAATGAATTTCGATAAAAACTAAGGGAATTATAGCACTTTGAAAATGCGAAAAATCGATTTTCTTTAAACCCAAAAATAGCTATAGAAACCCCTATCAGCGGCTTATTCCCATCACCTACATTACGAAAACACCGGGTTATAACGAAATTCGACCAGAACAAGTAGAATTATGGCTCTTTGAAAATTCGGAAAAAAGTCAATTTTCGACCCCGTTTTTGAGCCCAAAAATGGGCCACAAAAATGCCAGATCTCAGCTAATATGGGAGCTACGACCTTGCGGATGGTCTCGTTGGATTCAGGACCACGAAACTAAGTCAAAACCGTTGGAATTTTCCCGATAGGGCCCATAGAAGCCGAGATATGGACCTCCAAAGTTTGAGATTTTTCATTTTCAGGGTATACCCCCCCGTATCGAATTTTTCACCAAAAATTGATTTTTTTTAAATTTGAACTAACTATACCAGCGGCTTGTTCCCATCACCTACAACACGAAAACACCGGGTTATAATGAGTTTCGAGAAAAACTAAGGGAATTATAGCACTTTGAAAATGCGAAAAATCGATTTTCTTTAAACCCGAAAATAGCTATAGAAACCTCTATCAGCGGCTTATTCCCATCACCCACATTACGAAAACACCGGATTATAACAGAATTTGACCAGAACAGGTGGAATTATAGCACTTTGAAAATTCGGAAAAAAGTCAATTTTCGACCCCGTTTTTGAGCCCAAAAATGGGCCACAAAAATGCCAGATCTCAGCTAATATGGGAGCTACGACCTTGCGGATGGTCTCGTTGGATTCAGGAGGACGAAACTAAGTCAAAACCGTTGGAATTTTCCCGATAGGGCCCATAGAAGCCGAGATATGGACCTCCAAAGTTTGAGATTTTTCATTTTCAGGGTATACCCCCCCGTATCGAATTTTTCACCAAAAATTGATTTTTTTTAAATTTGAACTAACTATACCAGAGGCTTGTTCCCATCACCTACAACACGAAAACACCGGGTTATAATGAGTTTTGAGAAAAACTAAGGGAATTATAGCACTTTGAAGATGCGAAAAATCGATTTTCTTTATACCCGAAAATAGCTATAGAAACCTCTATCAGCGGCTTATTCCCATCACCCACATTACGAAAACACCGGATTATAACAGAATTCGACCAGAACAGGTGGAATTATAGCAGCACTTTGAAAATTCGGAAAAAAGTCAATTTTCGACCCCGTTTTTGAGCCCAAAAATGGGCCACAAAAATGCCAGATCTCAGCTAATATGGGAGCTACGACCTTGCGGATGGTCTCGTTGGATTCAGGACGACGAAACTAAGTCAAAACCGTTGGAATTTTCCCGATAGGGCCCATAGAAGCCGAGATATGGACCTCCAAAGTTTGAGATTTTTCATTTTCAGGGTATACCCCCCCGTATCGAATTTTTCACCAAAAATTGATTTTTTTTAAATTTGAACTAACTATACCAGCGGCTTGTTCCCATCACCTACAACACGAAAACACCGGGTTATAATGAGTTTCGAGAAAAACTAAGGGAATTATAGCACTTTGAAGATGCGAAAAATCGATTTTCTTTATACCCGAAAATAGCTATAGAAACCTCTATCAGCGGCTTATTCCCATCACCCACATTACGAAAACACCGGATTATAACAGAATTCGACCAGAACAGGTGGAATTATAGCACTTTGAAAATTCGGAAAAAAGTCAATTTTCGACCCCGTTTTTGAGCCCAAAAATGGGCCACAAAAATGCCAGATCTCAAACACATCTCGTGAGAGTACCTTGCGGATGGTCTCGTTGGATTCAGGACGACGAAACTAAGTCAAAACCGTTGGAATTTTCCCGATAGGGCCCATAGAAGCCGAGATATGGACCTCCAAAGTTTGAGATTTTTCATTTTCAGGGTATACCCCCCCGTATCGAATTTTTCACCAAAAATTGATTTTTTTCGAATTTGAATTAACTATACCAGCGGCTTGTTCCCATCACCTACAACACGAAAACACCGGGTTATAATGAGTTTCGAGAAAAACTAAGGGAATTATAGCACTTTGAAAATGCGAAAAATCGATTTTCTTTAAACCCGAAAATAGCTATAGAAACCTCTATCAGCGGCTTATTCCCATCACCCACATTACGAAAACACCGGATTATAACAGAATTTGACCAGAACAGGTGGAATTATAGCACTTTGAAAATTCGGAAAAAAGTCAATTTTCGACCCCGTTTTTGAGCCCAAAAATGGGCCACAAAAATGCCAGATCTCAGCTAATATGGGAGCTACGACCTTGCGGATGCCCTCGTTGGATTCACAAGGACGAAACTAAGACAAAACCGTTGGAATTTTCCCGATAGCTCCCATAGAAGCCGAGATATGGACCTCCAAAGTTTGAGATTTTTCATTTTCAGGGTATACCCCCCCGTATCGAATTTTTCACCAAAAATTGATTTTTTTAAAATTTGAACTAACTATACCAGAGGCTTGTTCCCATCACCTACAACACGAAAACACCGGGTTATAATGAGTTTTGAGAAAAACTAAGGGAATTATAGCACTTTGAAGATGCGAAAAATCGATTTTCTTTATACCCGAAAATAGCTATAGAAACCTCTATCAGCGGCTTATTCCCATCACCCACATTACGAAAACACCGGATTATAACAGAATTCGACCAGAACAGGTGGAATTATAGCACTTTGAAAATTCGGAAAAAAGTCAATTTTCGACCCCGTTTTTGAGCCCAAAAATGGGCCACAAAAATGCCAGATCTCAGCTAATATGGGAGCTACGACCTTGCGGATGGTCTCGTTGGATTCAGGACGACGAAACTAAGTCAAAACCGTTGGAATTTTCCCGATAGGGCCCATAGAAGCCGAGATATGGACCTCCAAAGTTTGAGATTTTTCATTTTCAGGGTATACCCCCCCCGTATCGAATTTTTCACCAAAAATTGATTTTTTTTAAATTTGAACTAACTATACCAGAGGCTTGTTCCCATCACCTACAACACGAAAACACCGGGTTATAATGAGTTTTGAGAAAAACTAAGGGAATTATAGCACTTTGAATATGCGAAAAATCGATTTTCTTTATACCCGAAAATAGCTATAGAAACCTCTATCAGCGGCTTATTCCCATCACCCACATTACGAAAACACCGGATTATAACAGAATTCGACCAGAACAGGTGGAATTATAGCACTTTGAAAATTCGGAAAAAAGTCAATTTTCGACCCCGTTTTTGAGCCCAAAAATGGGCCACAAAAATGCCAGATCTCAGCTAATATGGGAGCTACGACCTTGCGGATGCCCTCGTTGGATTCACAAGGACGAAACTAAGACAAAACCGTTGGAATTTTCCCGATAGCTCCCATAGAAGCCGAGATATGGACCTCCAAAGTTTGAGAT
This sequence comes from Anthonomus grandis grandis, assembly GCF_022605725.1. Taxonomy (NCBI): domain Eukaryota; kingdom Metazoa; phylum Arthropoda; class Insecta; order Coleoptera; family Curculionidae; genus Anthonomus; species Anthonomus grandis. The sequence goes on from NC_065560.1 coordinate 6,272,152, forward strand.
TTTTCATTTTCAGGGTATACCCCCCCGTATCGAATTTTTCACCAAAAATTGATTTTTTTCGAATTTGAATTAACTATACCAGCGGCTTGTTCCCATCACCTACAACACGAAAACACCGGGTTATAATGAGTTTCGAGAAAAACTAAGGGAATTATAGCACTTTGAATATGCGAAAAATCGATTTTCTTTATACCCGAAAATAGCTATAGAAACCTCTATCAGCGGCTTATTCCCATCACCCACATTACGAAAACACCGGATTATAACAGAATTCGACCAGAACAGGTGGAATTATAGCACTTTGAAAATTCGGAAAAAAGTCAATTTTCGACCCCGTTTTTGAGCCCAAAAATGGGCCACAAAAATGCCAGATCTCAGCTAATATGGGAGCTACGACCTTGCGGATGCCCTCGTTGGATTCACAAGGACGAAACTAAGACAAAACCGTTGGAATTTTCCCGATAGCTCCCATAGAAGCCGAGATATGGACCTCCAAAGTTTGAGATTTTTCATTTTCAGGGTATACCCCCCCGTATCGAATTTTTCACCAAAAATTGATTTTTTTAAAATTTGAACTAACTATACCAGAGGCTTGTTCCCATCACCTACAACACGAAAACACCGGGTTATAATGAGTTTTGAGAAAAACTAAGGGAATTATAGCACTTTGAATATGCGAAAAATCGATTTTCTTTATACCCGAAAATAGCTATAGAAACCTCTATCAGCGGCTTATTCCCATCACCCACATTACGAAAACACCGGATTATAACAGAATTCGACCAGAACAGGTGGAATTATAGCACTTTGAAAATTCGGAAAAAAGTCAATTTTCGACCCCGTTTTTGAGCCCAAAAATGGGCCACAAAAATGCCAGATCTCAGCTAATATGGGAGCTACGACCTTGCGGATGCCCTCGTTGGATTCACAAGGACGAAACTAAGACAAAACCGTTGGAATTTTCCCGATAGCTCCCATAGAAGCCGAGATATGGACCTCCAAAGTTTGAGATTTTTCATTTTCAGGGTATACCCCCCCGTATCGAATTTTTCACCAAAAATTGATTTTTTTTAAATTTGAACTAACTATACCAGCGGCTTGTTCCCATCACCTACAACACGAAAACACCGGGTTATAATGAGTTTCGAGAAAAACTAAGGGAATTATAGCACTTTGAAAATGCGAAAAATCGATTTTCTTTAAATCCGAAAATAGCTATAGAAACCTCTATCAGCGGCTTATTCCCATCACCCACATTACGAAAACACCGGATTATAACAGAATTTGACCAGAACAGGTGGAATTATAGCACTTTGAAAATTCGGAAAAAAGTCAATTTTCGACCCCGTTTTTGAGCCCAAAAATGGGCCACAAAAATGCCAGATCTCAGCTAATATGGGAGCTACGACCTTGCGGATGGTCTCGTTGGATTCAGGACGACGAAACTAAGTCAAAACCGTTGGAATTTTCCCGATAGGGCCCATAGAAGCCGAGATATGGACCTCCAAAGTTTGAGATTTTTCATTTTCAGGGTATACCCCCCCGTATCGAATTTTTCACCAAAAATTGATTTTTTTCGAATTTGAATTAACTATACCAGCGGCTTGTTCCCATCACCTACAACACGAAAACACTGGGTTATAATGAATTTCGATAAAAACTAAGGGAATTATAGGACTTTGAAAATGCGAAAAATCGATTTTCTTTAAACCCAAAAATAGCTATAGAAACCCCTATCAGCGGCTTATTCCCATCACCTACATTACGAAAACACCGGGTTATAACGAAATTCGACCAGAACAAGTAGAATTATGGCTTTTTGAAAATTCGGAAAAAAGTCAATTTTCGACCCCGTTTTTGAGCCCAAAAATGGGCCACAAAAATGCCAGATCCAGCTAATATGGGAGCTACGACCTTGCGGATGCCCTCGTTGGATTCACAAGGACGAAACTAAGACAAAACCGTTGGAATTTTCCCGATAGCTCCCATAGAAGCCGAGATATGGACCTCCAAAGTTTGAGATTTTTCATTTTCAGGGTATACCCCCCCGTATCGAATTTTTCACCAAAAATTGATTTTTTTAAAATTTGAACTAACTATACCAGAGGCTTGTTCCCATCACCTACAACACGAAAACACCGGGTTATAATGAGTTTTGAGAAAAACTAAGGGAATTATAGCACTTTGAAGATGCGAAAAATCGATTTTCTTTATACCCGAAAATAGCTATAGAAACCTCTATCAGCGGCTTATTCCCATCACCCACATTACGAAAACACCGGATTATAACATAATTTGACCAGAACAGGTGGAATTATAGCACTTTGAAAATTCGGAAAAAAGTCAATTTTCGACCCCGTTTTTGAGCCCAAAAATGGGCCACAAAAATGCCAGATCTCAGCTAATATGGGAACTACGACCTTGCGGATAGTCTCGTTGGATTCAGGACGACGAAACTAAGTCAAAACCGTTGGAATTTTCCCGATAGGGCCCATAGAAGCCGAGATATGGACCTCCAAAGTTTGAGATTTTTCATTTTCAGGGTATACCCCCCCGTATCGAATTTTTCACCAAAAATTGATTTTTTTCGAATTTGAATTAACTATACCAGCAGCTTGTTCCCATCACCTACAACACGAAAACACTGGGTTATAATGAATTTCGATAAAAACTAAGGGAATTATAGGACTTTGAAAATGCGAAAAATCGATTTTCTTTAAACCCAAAAATAGCTATAGAAACCCCTATCAGCGGCTTATTCCCATCACCTACATTACGAAAACACCGGGTTATAACGAAATTTGACCAGAACAAGTAGAATTATGGCTTTTTGAAAATTCGGAAAAAAGTCAATTTTCGACCCCGTTTTTGAGCCCAAAAATGGGCCACAAAAATGCCAGATCCAGCTAATATGGGAGCTACGACCTTGCGGATGCCCTCGTTGGATTCACAAGGACGAAACTAAGACAAAACCGTTGGAATTTTCCCGATAGCTCCCATAGAAGCCGAGATATGGACCTCCAAAGTTTGAGATTTTTCATTTTCAGGGTATACCCCCCCGTATCGAATTTTTCACCAAAAATTGATTTTTTTAAAATTTGAACTAACTATACCAGAGGCTTGTTCCCATCACCTACAACACGAAAACACCGGGTTATAATGAGTTTCGAGAAAAACTAAGGGAATTATAGCACTTTGAAAATGCGAAAAATCGATTTTCTTTAAATCCGAAAATAGCTATAGAAACCTCTATCAGCGGCTTATTCCCATCACCCACATTACGAAAACACCGGATTATAACAGAATTTGACCAGAACAGGTGGAATTATAGCACTTTGAAAATTCGGAAAAAAGTCAATTTTCGACCCCGTTTTTGAGCCCAAAAATGGGCCACAAAAATGCCAGATCTCAGCTAATATGGGAGCTACGACCTTGCGGATGGTCTCGTTGGATTCAGGACGACGAAACTAAGTCAAAACCGTTGGAATTTTCCCGATAGGGCCCATAGAAGCCGAGATATGGACCTCCAAAGTTTGAGATTTTTCATTTTCAGGGTATACCCCCCCGTATCGAATTTTTCACCAAAAATTGATTTTTTTCGAATTTGAATTAACTATACCAGCGGCTTGTTCCCATCACCTACAACACGAAAACACCGGGTTATAATGAGTTTCGAGAAAAACTAAGGGAATTATAGCACTTTGAAAATGCGAAAAATCGATTTTCTTTAAACCCGAAAATAGCTATAGAAACCTCTATCAGCGGCTTATTCCCATCACCCACATTACGAAAACACCGGATTATAACAGAATTCGACCAGAACAGGTGGAATTATAGCACTTTGAAAATTCGGAAAAAAGTCAATTTTCGACCCCGTTTTTGAGCCCAAAAATGGGCCACAAAAATGCCAGATCTCAGCTAATATGGGAGCTACGACCTTGCGGATGGTCTCGTTGGATTCAGGACGACGAAACTAAGTCAAAACCGTTGGAATTTTCCCGATAGGGCCCATAGAAGCCGAGATATGGACCTCCAAAGTTTGAGATTTTTCATTTTCAGGGTATACCCCCCCGTATCGAATTTTTCACCAAAAATTGATTTTTTTCGAATTTGAATTAACTATACCAGCGGCTTGTTCCCATCACCTACAACACGAAAACACCGGGTTATAATGAGTTTCGAGAAAAACTAAGGGAATTATAGCACTTTGAAGATGCGAAAAATCGATTTTCTTTATACCCGAAAATAGCTATAGAAACCTCTATCAGCGGCTTATTCCCATCACCCACATTACGAAAACACCGGATTATAACAGAATTCGACCAGAACAGGTGGAATTATAGCACTTTGAAAATTCGGAAAAAAGTCAATTTTCGACCCCGTTTTTGAGCCCAAAAATGGGCCACAAAAATGCCAGATCTCAGCTAATATGGGAGCTACGACCTTGCGGATGCCCTCGTTGGATTCACAAGGACGAAACTAAGACAAAACCGTTGGAATTTTCCCGATAGCTCCCATAGAAGCCGAGATATGGACCTCCAAAGTTTGAGATTTTTCATTTTCAGGGTATACCCCCCCGTATCGAATTTTTCACCAAAAATTGATTTTTTTCGAATTTGAATTAACTATACCAGCGGCTTGTTCCCATCACCTACAACACGAAAACACCGGGTTATAATGAGTTTCGAGAAAAACTAAGGGAATTATAGCACTTTGAAAATGCGAAAAATCGATTTTCTTTAAACCCGAAAATAGCTATAGAAACCTCTATCAGCGGCTTATTCCCATCACCCACATTACGAAAACACCGGATTATAACAGAATTCGACCAGAACAGGTGGAATTATAGCACTTTGAAAATTCGGAAAAAAGTCAATTTTCGACCCCGTTTTTGAGCCCAAAAATGGGCCACAAAAATGCCAGATCTTAGCTAATATGGGAGCTACGACCTTGCGGATGGTCTCGTTGGATTCAGGACGACGAAACTAAGTCAAAACCGTTGGAATTTTCCCGATAGGGCCCATAGAAGCCGAGATATGGACCTCCAAAGTTTGAGATTTTTCATTTTCAGGGTATACCCCCCCGTATCGAATTTTTCACCAAAAATTGATTTTTTTTAAATTTGAACTAACTATACCAGCGGCTTGTTCCCATCACCTACAACACGAAAACACCGGGTTATAATGAGTTTCGAGAAAAACTAAGGGAATTATAGCACTTTGAAAATGCGAAAAATCGATTTTCTTTATACCCGAAAATAGCTATAGAAACCTCTATCAGCGGCTTATTCCCATCACCCACATTACGAAAACACCGGATTATAACAGAATTCGACCAGAACAGGTGGAATTATAGCACTTTGAAAATTCGGAAAAAAGTCAATTTTCGACCCCGTTTTTGAGCCCAAAAATGGGCCACAAAAATGCCAGATCTCAGCTAATATGGGAGCTACGACCTTGCGGATGGTCTCGTTGGATTCAGGACGACGAAACTAAGTCAAAACCGTTGGAATTTTCCCGATAGGGCCCATAGAAGCCGAGATATGGACCTCCAAAGTTTGAGATTTTTCATTTTCAGGGTATACCCCCCCGTATCGAATTTTTCACCAAAAATTGATTTTTTTAAAATTTGAACTAACTATACCAGAGGCTTGTTCCCATCACCTACAACACGAAAACACCGGGTTATAATGAGTTTCGAGAAAAACTAAGGGAATTATAGCACTTTGAAAATGCGAAAAATCGATTTTCTTTAAATCCGAAAATAGCTATAGAAACCTCTATCAGCGGCTTATTCCCATCACCCACATTACGAAAACACCGGATTATAACAGAATTTGACCAGAACAGGTGGAATTATAGCACTTTGAAAATTCGGAAAAAAGTCAATTTTCGACCCCGTTTTTGAGCCCAAAAATGGGCCACAAAAATGCCAGATCTCAGCTAATATGGGAGCTACGACCTTGCGGATGGTCTCGTTGGATTCAGGACGACGAAACTAAGTCAAAACCGTTGGAATTTTCCCGATAGGGCCCATAGAAGCCGAGATATGGACCTCCAAAGTTTGAGATTTTTCATTTTCAGGGTATACCCCCCCGTATCGAATTTTTCACCAAAAATTGATTTTTTTCGAATTTGAATTAACTATACCAGCGGCTTGTTCCCATCACCTACAACACGAAAACACCGGGTTATAATGAGTTTCGAGAAAAACTAAGGGAATTATAGCACTTTGAAAATGCGAAAAATCGATTTTCTTTAAATCCGAAAATAGCTATAGAAACCTCTATCAGCGGCTTATTCCCATCACCCACATTACGAAAACACCGGATTATAACAGAATTTGACCAGAACAGGTGGAATTATAGCACTTTGAAAATTCGGAAAAAAGTCAATTTTCGACCCCGTTTTTGAGCCCAAAAATGGGCCACAAAAATGCCAGATCTCAGCTAATATGGGAGCTACGACCTTGCGGATGCCCTCGTTGGATTCACAAGGACGAAACTAAGACAAAACCGTTGGAATTTTCCCGATAGCTCCCATAGAAGCCGAGATATGGACCTCCAAAGTTTGAGATTTTTCATTTTCAGGGTATACCCCCCGTATCGAATTTTTCACCAAAAATTGATTTTTTTAAAATTTGAACTAACTATACCAGAGGCTTGTTCCCATCACCTACAACACGAAAACACCGGGTTATAATGAGTTTTGAGAAAAACTAAGGGAATTATAGCACTTTGAATATGCGAAAAATCGATTTTCTTTATACCCGAAAATAGCTATAGAAACCTCTATCAGCGGCTTATTCCCATCACCCACATTACGAAAACACCGGATTATAACAGAATTCGACCAGAACAGGTGGAATTATAGCACTTTGAAAATTCGGAAAAAAGTCAATTTTCGACCCCGTTTTTGAGCCCAAAAATGGGCCACAAAAATGCCAGATCTCAGCTAATATGGGAGCTACGACCTTGCGGATGGTCTCGTTGGATTCAGGACGACGAAACTAAGTCAAAACCGTTGGAATTTTCCCGATAGGGCCCATAGAAGCCGAGATATGGACCTCCAAAGTTTGAGATTTTTCATTTTCAGGGTATACCCCCCCGTATCGAATTTTTCACCAAAAATTGATTTTTTTTAAATTTGAACTAACTATACCAGCGGCTTGTTCCCATCACCTACAACACGAAAACACCGGGTTATAATGAGTTTCGAGAAAAACTAAGGGAATTATAGCACTTTGAAAATGCGAAAAATCGATTTTCTTTAAATCCGAAAATAGCTATAGAAACCTCTATCAGCGGCTTATTCCCATCACCCACATTACGAAAACACCGGATTATAACAGAATTTGACCAGAACAGGTGGAATTATAGCACTTTGAAAATTCGGAAAAAAGTCAATTTTCGACCCCGTTTTTGAGCCCAAAAATGGGCCACAAAAATGCCAGATCTCAGCTAATATAAGAGCTACGACCTTGCGGATAGTCTCGTTGGATTCAGGACGACGAAACTAAGTCAAAACCGTTGGAATTTTCCCGATAGGGCCCATAGAAGCCGAGATATGGACCTCCAAAGTTTGAGATTTTTCATTTTCAGGGTATACCCCCCCGTATCGAATTTTTCACCAAAAATTGATTTTTTTCGAATTTGAATTAACTATACCAGCAGCTTGTTCCCATCACCTACAACACGAAAACACTGGGTTATAATGAATTTCGATAAAAACTAAGGGAATTATAGGACTTTGAAAATGCGAAAAATCGATTTTCTTTAAACCCAAAAATAGCTATAGAAACCCCTATCAGCGGCTTATTCCCATCACCTACATTACGAAAACACCGGGTTATAACGAAATTCGACCAGAACAAGTAGAATTATGGCTTTTTGAAAATTCGGAAAAAAGTCAATTTTCGACCCCGTTTTTGAGCCCAAAAATGGGCCACAAAAATGCCAGATCCAGCTAATATGGGAGCTACGACCTTGCGGATGCCCTCGTTGGATTCACAAGGACGAAACTAAGACAAAACCGTTAAAATTTTCCCGATAGCTCCCATAGAAGCCGAGATATGGACCTCCAAAGTTTGAGATTTTTCATTTTCAGGGTATACCCCCCCGTATCGAATTTTTCACCAAAAATTGATTTTTTTTAAATTTGAACTAACTATACCAGCGGCTTGTTCCCATCACCTACAACACGAAAACACCGGGTTATAATGAGTTTTGAGAAAAACTAAGGGAATTATAGCACTTTGAAGATGCGAAAAATCGATTTTCTCTATACCCGAAAATAGCTATAGAAACCTCTATCAGCGGCTTATTCCCATCACCCACATTACGAAAACACCGGATTATAACAGAATTCGACCAGAACAGGTGGAATTATAGCACTTTGAAAATTCGGAAAAAAGTCAATTTTCGACCCCGTTTTTGAGCCCAAAAATGGGCCACAAAAATGCCAGATCTCAGCTAATATGGGAGCTACGACCTTGCGGATGGTCTCGTTGGATTCAGGACGACGAAACTAAGTCAAAACCGTTGGAATTTTCCCGATAGGGCCCATAGAAGCCGAGATATGGACCTCCAAAGTTTGAGATTTTTCATTTTCAGGGTATACCCCCCCGTATCGAATTTTTCACCAAAAATTGATTTTTTTTAAATTTGAACTAACTATACCAGCGGCTTGTTCCCATCACCTACAACACGAAAACACCGGGTTATAATGAGTTTCGAGAAAAACTAAGGGAATTATAGCACTTTGAAAATGCGAAAAATCGAATTTCTTTAAACCCGAAAATAGCTATAGAAACCTCTATCAGCGGCTTATTCCCATCACCCACATTACGAAAACACCGGATTATAACAGAATTTGACCAGAACAGGTGGAATTATAGCACTTTGAAAATTCGGAAAAAGTCAATTTTCGACCCCGTTTTTGAGCCCAAAAATGGGCAACAAAAATGCCAGATCTCAGCTAATATGGGAGCTACGACCTTGCGGATGCCCTCGTTGGATTCACAAGGACGAAACTAAGACAAAACCGTTGGAATTTTCCCGATAGCTCCCATAGAAGCCGAGATATGGACCTCCAAAGTTTGAGATTTTTCATTTTCAGGGTATACCCCCCCGTATCGAATTTTTCACCAAAAATTGATTTTTTTAAAATTTGAACTAACTATACCAGAGGCTTGTTCCCATCACCTACAACACGAAAACACCGGGTTATAATGAGTTTTGAGAAAAACTAAGGGAATTATAGCACTTTGAAGATGCGAAAAATCGATTTTCTTTATACCCGAAAATAGCTATAGAAACCTCTATCAGCGGCTTATTCCCATCACCCACATTACGAAAACACCGGATTATAACAGAATTCGACCAGAACAGGTGGAATTATAGCACTTTGAAAATTCGGAAAAAAGTCAATTTTCGACCCCGTTTTTGAGCCCAAAAATGGGCCACAAAAATGCCAGATCTCAGCTAATATGGGAGCTACGACCTTGCGGATGGTCTCGTTGGATTCAGGACGACGAAACTAAGTCAAAACCGTTGGAATTTTCCCGATAGGGCCCATAGAAGCCGAGATATGGACCTCCAAAGTTTGAGATTTTTCATTTTCAGGGTATACCCCCCCGTATCGAATTTTTCACCAAAAATTGATTTTTTTAAAATTTGAACTAACTATACCAGAGGCTTGTTCCCATCACCTACAACACGAAAACACCGGGTTATAATGAGTTTTGAGAAAAACTAAGGGAATTATAGCACTTTGAAGATGCGAAAAATCGATTTTCTTTATACCCGAAAATAGCTATAGAAACCTCTATCAGCGGCTTATTCCCATCACCCACATTACGAAAACACCGGATTATAACAGAATTCGACCAGAACAGGTGGAATTATAGCACTTTGAAAATTCGGAAAAAAGTCAATTTTCGACCCCGTTTTTGAGCCCAAAAATGGGCCACAAAAATGCCAGATCTCAGCTAATATGGGAGCTACGACCTTGCGGATGCCCTCGTTGGATTCACAAGGACGAAACTAAGACAAAACCGTTGGAATTTTCCCGATAGCTCCCATAGAAGCCGAGATATGGACCTCCAAAGTTTGAGATTTTTCATTTTCAGGGTATACCCCCCCGTATCGAATTTTTCACCAAAAATTGATTTTTTTTAAATTTGAACTAACTATACCAGCGGCTTGTTCCCATCACCTACAACACGAAAACACCGGGTTATAATGAGTTTCGAGAAAAACTAAGGGAATTATAGCACTTTGAAAATGCGAAAAATCGATTTTCTTTAAATCCGAAAATAGCTATAGAAACCTCTATCAGCGGCTTATTCCCATCACCCACATTACGAAAACACCGGATTATAACAGAATTTGACCAGAACAGGTGGAATTATAGCACTTTGAAAATTCGGAAAAAAGTCAATTTTCGACCCCGTTTTTGAGCCCAAAAATGGGCCACAAAAATGCCAGATCTCAGCTAATATGGGAGCTACGACCTTGCGGATGGTCTCGTTGGATTCAGGACGACGAAACTAAGTCAAAACCGTTGGAATTTTCCCGATAGGGCCCATAGAAGCCGAGATATGGACCTCCAAAGTTTGAGATTTTTCATTTTCAGGGTATACCCCCCCGTATCGAATTTTTCACCAAAAATTGATTTTTTAAAAATTTGAACTAACTATACCAGAGGCTTGTTCCCATCACCTACAACACGAAAACACCGGGTTATAATGAGTTTTGAGAAAAACTAAGGGAATTATAGCACTTTGAAGATGCGAAAAATCGATTTTCTTTATACCCGAAAATAGCTATAGAAACCTCTATCAGCGGCTTATTCCCATCACCCACATTACGAAAACACCGGATTATAACAGAATTCGACCAGAACAGGTGGAATTATAGCACTTTGAAAATTCGGAAAAAAGTCAATTTTCGACCCCGTTTTTGAGCCCAAAAATGGGCCACAAAAATGCCAGATCTCAGCTAATATGGGAGCTACGACCTTGCGGATGGTCTCGTTGGATTCAGGACGACGAAACTAAGTCAAAACCGTTGGAATTTTCCCGATAGGGCCCATAGAAGCCGAGATATGGACCTCCAAAGTTTGAGATTTTTCATTTTCAGGGTATACCCCCCCGTATCGAATTTTTCACCAAAAATTGATTTTTTTCGAATTTGAATTAACTATACCAGCGGCTTGTTCCCATCACCTACAACACGAAAACACCGGGTTATAATGAGTTTCGAGAAAAACTAAGGGAATTATAGCACTTTGAAAATGCGAAAAATCGATTTTCTTTAAACCCGAAAATAGCTATAGAAACCTCTATCAGCGGCTTATTCCCATCACCCACATTACGAAAACACCGGATTATAACAGAATTTGACCAGAACAGGTGGAATTATAGCACTTTGAAAATTCGGAAAAAAGTCAATTTTCGACCCCGTTTTTGAGCCCAAAAATGGGCCCCAAAAATGCCAGATCTCAGCTAATATGGGAGCTACGACCTTGCGGATGCCCTCGTTGGATTCACAAGGACGAAACTAAGACAAAACCGTTAAAATTTTCCCGATAGCTCCCATAGAAGCCGAGATATGGACCTCCAAAGTTTGAGATTTTTCATTTTCAGGGTATACCCCCCCGTATCGAATTTTTCACCAAAAATTGATTTTTTTTAAATTTGAACTAACTATACCAGAGGCTTGTTCCCATCACCTACAACACGAAAACACCGGGTTATAATGAGTTTTGAGAAAAACTAAGGGAATTATAGCACTTTGAAGATGCGAAAAATCGATTTTCTTTATACCCGAAAATAGCTATAGAAACCTCTATCAGCGGCTTATTCCCATCACCCACATTACGAAAACACCGGATTATAACAGAATTCGACCAGAACAGGTGGAATTATAGCACTTTGAAAATTCGGAAAAAAGTCAATTTTCGACCCCGTTTTTGAGCCCAAAAATGGGCCACAAAAATGCCAGATCTCAGCTAATATGGGAGCTACGACCTTGCGGATGCCCTCGTTGGATTCACAAGGACGAAACTAAGACAAAACCGTTGGAATTTTCCCGATAGCTCCCATAGAAGCCGAGATATGGACCTCCAAAGTTTGAGATTTTTCATTTTCAGGGTATACCCCCCCGTATCGAATTTTTCACCAAAAATTGATTTTTTTAAAATTTGAACTAACTATACCAGAGGCTTGTTCCCATCACCTACAACACGAAAACACCGGGTTATAATGAGTTTTGAGAAAAACTAAGGGAATTATAGCACTTTGAATATGCGAAAAATCGATTTTCTTTATACCCGAAAATAGCTATAGAAACCTCTATCAGCGGCTTATTCCCATCACCCACATTACGAAAACACCGGATTATAACAGAATTCGACCAGAACAGGTGGAATTATAGCACTTTGAAAATTCGGAAAAAAGTCAATTTTCGACCCCGTTTTTGAGCCCAAAAATGGGCCACAAAAATGCCAGATCTCAGCTAATATGGGAGCTACGACCTTGCGGATGCCCTCGTTGGATTCACAAGGACGAAACTAAGACAAAACCGTTGGAATTTTCCCGATAGCTCCCATAGAAGCCGAGATATGGACCTCCAAAGTTTGAGATTTTTCATTTTCAGGGTATACCCCCCCGTATCGAATTTTTCACCAAAAATTGATTTTTTTAAAATTTGAACTAACTATACCAGAGGCTTGTTCCCATCACCTACAACACGAAAACACCGGGTTATAATGAGTTTTGAGAAAAACTAAGGGAATTATAGCACTTTGAAGATGCGAAAAATCGATTTTCTTTATACCCGAAAATAGCTATAGAAACCTCTATCAGCGGCTTATTCCCATCACCCACATTACGAAAACACCGGATTATAACAGAATTCGACCAGGGGCCGTATTTTTGAAACCATTCGACTTTGATTCGCATACGAAATTAGAGGATTTTGCACGAAAAATCGATATTCGTATTTTCGACCGCTTCGTATGCGAACTTTTTCGCATGCGGTGGATCGAATGGGTATATACCATTCGAATTTCAAGTTCGTGTGCGATTCTGCCACTTCGTCTTGTTTTGATTTTAAACTAGCTTTGTTTTTTTTTTTAATTTGTGAGTTGGTTAAGTATTTTCGTAGTGTTTTTTTATTGTTTATTGAAAAAAAATAGCAATAATCAAATGGCAAGATTAAACAATCTTGTGCAAAGAAACGTGGTCGATGCACTGAAAGAGACTAAAACTCTGGCAGATAGAAGGAATAGGATGTACTCTTCATTTCTTGACCCATGTGAAATGTATGCAGATGTTTAATTTAATAAATTATATAAATTAAGCAAGCCTATTACGATAGAATGATTAAGCATATTACGATGATGTGATCGTTATATTACACAGTCTCCTGAGACTGTGTAATCTATCCACTAGTTTTATATAAGGCTTGTGCAGTTTTAGCCGAAAAATTTTGGGTGAAATTGCCCGACTTTAATTCCGGGTGCTCTTCCATAAATGAAATTAGTTCTTTCTTTCGCTCACTCGACACAAAACCGCAATATTTTTTATTTTTTGAATTCATTAAAAAAAAGTCAATTCGCAAAAACCCAAGAAACGCCATGAAAAAACCTCAAAATTCCTTGATGTTTTTAAACTTAAATTTTAGGTTAGGTTAAAAAATCGTTATCGTCTTCATCCCGGTTGACACGGCCTCCAATAGCACTCGACTTTGCTACGTTGCCACTACATTTCATGTTCGCATGCGAATGAAATATCGAATGCTGTTCAAAAATGCACTTTTTAATTCGTGTGCGAATTTTGCCGCTCGACTTTGTTCGCATTCGAAGATTCTCGCATGGTTTCGAAAATACGGCCCCAGAACAGGTGGAATTATAGCACTTTGAAAATTCGGAAAAAAGTCAATTTTCGACCCCGTTTTTGAGCCCAAAAATGGGCCACAAAAATGCCAGATCTCAGCTAATATGGGAGCTACGACCTTGCGGATGCCCTCGTTGGATTCACAAGGACGAAACTAAGACAAAACCGTTAAAATTTTCCCGATAGCTCCCATAGAAGCCGAGATATGGACCTCCAAAGTTTGAGATTTTTCATTTTCAGGGTATACCCCCCCGTATCAAATTTTTCACCAAAAATTGATTTTTTTTAAATTTGAACTAACTATACCAGAGGCTTGTTCCCATCACCTACAACACGAAAACACCGGGTTATAATGAGTTTTGAGAAAAACTAAGGGAATTATAGCACTTTGAAAATGCGAAAAATCGATTTTCTTTAAACCCGAAAATAGCTATAGAAACCTCTATCAGCGGCTTATTCCCATCACCCACATTACGAAAACACCGGATTATAACAGAATTCGACCAGAACAGGTGGAATTATAGCACTTTGAAAATTCGGAAAAAAGTCAATTTTCGACCCCGTTTTTGAGCCCAAAAATGGGCCACAAAAATGCCAGATCTCAGCTAATATGGGAGCTACGACCTTGCGGATGGTCTCGTTGGATTCAGGACGACGAAACTAAGTCAAAACCGTTGGAATTTTCCCGATAGGGCCCATAGAAGCCGAGATATGGACCTCCAAAGTTTGAGATTTTTCATTTTCAGGGTATACCCCCCCGTATCGAATTTTTCACCAAAAATTGATTTTTTTCGAATTTGAATTAACTATACCAGCGGCTTGTTCCCATCACCTACAACACAAAAACACCGGGTTATAATGAGTTTCGAGAAAAACTAAGGGAATTATAGCACTTTGAAAATGCGAAAAATCGATTTTCTTTAAACCCGAAAATAGCTATAGAAACCTCTATCAGCGGCTTATTCCCATCACCCACATTACGAAAACACCGGATTATAACAGAATTCGACCAGAACAGGTGGAATTATAGCACTTTGAAAATTCGGAAAAAAGTCAATTTTCGACCCCGTTTTTGAGCCCAAAAATGGGCCACAAAAATGCCAGATCTCAGCTAATATGGGAGCTACGACCTTGCGGATGCCCTCGTTGGATTCACAAGGACGAAACTAAGACAAAACCGTTAAAATTTTCCCGATAGCTCCCATAGAAGCCGAGATATGGACCTCCAAAGTTTGAGATTTTTCATTTTCAGGGTATACCCCCCCGTATCGAATTTTTCACCAAAAATTGATTTTTTTAAAATTTGAACTAACTATACCAGAGGCTTGTTCCCATCACCTACAACACGAAAACACCGGGTTATAATGAGTTTTGAGAAAAACTAAGGGAATTATAGCACTTTGAAGATGCGAAAAATCGATTTTCTTTATACCCGAAAATAGCTATAGAAACCTCTATCAGCGGCTTATTCCCATCACCCACATTACGAAAACACCGGATTATAACAGAATTCGACCAGAACAGGTGGAATTATAGCACTTTGAAAATTCGGAAAAAAGTCAATTTTCGACCCCGTTTTTGAGCCCAAAAATGGGCCACAAAAATGCCAGATCTCAGCTAATATGGGAGCTACGACCTTGCGGATGGTCTCGTTGGATTCAGGACGACGAAACTAAGTCAAAACCGTTGGAATTTTCCCGATAGGGCCCATAGAAGCCGAGATATGGACCTCCAAAGTTTGAGATTTTTCATTTTCAGGGTATACCCCCCCGTATCGAATTTTTCACCAAAAATTGATTTTTTTTAAATTTGAACTAACTATACCAGCGGCTTGTTCCCATCACCTACAACACGAAAACACCGGGTTATAATGAGTTTCGAGAAAAACTAAGGGAATTATAGCACTTTGAAAATGCGAAAAATCGATTTTCTTTAAATCCGAAAATAGCTATAGAAACCTCTATCAGCGGCTTATTCCCATCACCCACATTACGAAAACACCGGATTATAACAGAATTCGACCAGAACAGGTGGAATTATAGCACTTTGAAAATTCGGAAAAAAGTCAATTTTCGACCCTGTTTTTGAGCCCAAAAATGGGCCACAAAAATGCCAGATCTCAGCTAATATGGGAGCTACGACCTTGCGGATGCCCTCGTTGGATTCACAAGGACGAAACTAAGACAAAACCGTTGGAATTTTCCCGATAGCTCCCATAGAAGCCGAGATATGGACCTCCAAAGTTTGAGATTTTTCATTTTCAGGGTATACCCCCCCGTATCGAATTTTTCACCAAAAATTGATTTTTTTAAAATTTGAACTAACTATACCAGAGGCTTGTTCCCATCACCTACAACACGAAAACACCGGGTTATAATGAGTTTTGAGAAAAACTAAGGGAATTATAGCACTTTGAAGATGCGAAAAATCGATTTTCTTTATACCCGAAAATAGCTATAGAAACCTCTATCAGCGGCTTATTCCCATCACCCACATTACGAAAACACCGGATTATAACAGAATTCGACCAGAACAGGTGGAATTATAGCACTTTGAAAATTCGGAAAAAAGTCAATTTTCGACCCCGTTTTTGAGCCCAAAAATGGGCCACAAAAATGCCAGATCTCAGCTAATATGGGAGCTACGACCTTGCGGATGGTCTCGTTGGATTCAGGACGACGAAACTAAGTCAAAACCGTTGGAATTTTCCCGATAGGGCCCATAGAAGCCGAGATATGGACCTCCAAAGTTTGAGATTTTTCATTTTCAGGGTATACCCCCCCGTATCGAATTTTTCACCAAAAATTGATTTTTTTTAAATTTGAACTAACTATACCAGCGGCTTGTTCCCATCACCTACAACACGAAAACACCGGGTTATAATGAGTTTCGAGAAAAACTAAGGGAATTATAGCACTTTGAAAATGCGAAAAATCGATTTTCTTTAAATCCGAAAATAGCTATAGAAACCTCTATCAGCGGCTTATTCCCATCACCCACATTACGAAAACACCGGATTATAACAGAATTTGACCAGAACAGGTGGAATTATAGCACTTTGAAAATTCGGAAAAAAGTCAATTTTCGACCCCGTTTTTGAGCCCAAAAATGGGCCACAAAAATGCCAGATCTCAGCTAATATGGGAGCTACGACCTTGCGGATGGTCTCGTTGGATTCAGGACGATGAAACTAAGACAAAACCGTTAAAATTTTCCCGATAGCTCCCATAGAAGCCGAGATATGGACCTCCAAAGTTTGAGATTTTTCATTTTCAGGGTATACCCCCCCGTATCGAATTTTTCACCAAAAATTGATTTTTTAAAAATTTGAACTAACTATACCAGAGGCTTGTTCCCATCACCTACAACACGAAAACACCGGGTTATAATGAGTTTTGAGAAAAACTAAGGGAATTATAGCACTTTGAAGATGCGAAAAATCGATTTTCTTTATACCCGAAAATAGCTATAGAAACCTCTATCAGCGGCTTATTCCCATCACCCACATTACGAAAACACCGGATTATAACAGAATTCGACCAGAACAGGTGGAATTATAGCACTTTGAAAATTCGGAAAAAAGTCAATTTTCGACCCCGTTTTTGAGCCCAAAAATGGGCCACAAAAATGCCAGATCTCAGCTAATATGGGAGCTACGACCTTGCGGATGCCCTCGTTGGATTCACAAGGACGAAACTAAGACAAAACCGTTAAAATTTTCCCGATAGCTCCCATAGAAGCCGAGATATGGACCTCCAAAGTTTGAGATTTTTCATTTTCAGGGTATACCCCCCCGTATCGAATTTTTCACCAAAAATTGATTTTTTTTAAATTTGAACTAACTATACCAGAGGCTTGTTCCCATCACCTACAACACGAAAACACCGGGTTATAATGAGTTTTGAGAAAAACTAAGGGAATTATAGCACTTTGAATATGCGAAAAATCGATTTTCTTTATACCCGAAAATAGCTATAGAAACCTCTATCAGCGGCTTATTCCCATCACCCATATTACGAAAACACCGGATTATAACAGAATTCGACCAGAACAGGTGGAATTATAGCACTTTGAAAATTCGAAAAAAAGTCAATTTTCGACCCCGTTTTTGAGCCCAAAAATGGGCCACAAAAATGCCAGATCTCAGCTAATATGGGAGCTACGACCTTGCGGATGCCCTCGTTGGATTCACAAGGACGAAACTAAGACAAAACCGTTGGAATTTTCCCGATAGCTCCCATAGAAGCCGAGATATAGACCTCCAAAGTTTGAGATTTTTCATTTTCAGGGTATACCCCCCCGTATCGAATTTTTCACCAAAAATTGATTTTTTTTAAATTTGAACTAACTATACCAGCGGCTTGTTCCCATCACCTACAACACGAAAACACCGGGTTATAATGAGTTTCGAGAAAAACTAAGGGAATTATAGCACTTTGAAGATGCGAAAAATCGATTTTCTTTATACCCGAAAATAGCTATAGAAACCTCTATCAGCGGCTTATTCCCATCACCCACATTACGAAAACACCGGATTATAACAGAATTCGACCAGAACAGGTGGAATTATAGCACTTTGAAAATTCGGAAAAAAGTCAATTTTCGACCCTGTTTTTGAGCCCAAAAATGGGCCACAAAAATGCCAGATCTCAGCTAATATGGGAGCTACGACCTTGCGGATGGTCTCGTTGGATTCAGGACGACGAAACTAAGTCAAAACCGTTGGAATTTTCCCGATAGGGCCCATAGAAGCCGAGATATGGACCTCCAAAGTTTGAGATTTTTCATTTTCAGGGTATACCCCCCCGTATCGAATTTTTCACCAAAAATTGATTTTTTTTAAATTTGAACTAACTATACCAGCGGCTTGTTCCCATCACCTACAACACGAAAACACCGGGTTATAATGAGTTTCGAGAAAAACTAAGGGAATTATAGCACTTTGAAAATGCGAAAAATCGATTTTCTTTAAATCCGAAAATAGCTATAGAAACCTCTATCAGCGGCTTATTCCCATCACCCACATTACGAAAACACCGGATTATAACAGAATTTGACCAGAACAGGTGGAATTATAGCACTTTGAAAATTCGGAAAAAAGTCAATTTTCGACCCCGTTTTTGAGCCCAAAAATGGGCCACAAAAATGCCAGATCTCAGCTAATATGGGAGCTACGACCTTGCGGATGGTCTCGTTGGATTCAGGACGACGAAACTAAGTCAAAACCGTTGGAATTTTCCCGATAGGGCCCATAGAAGCCGAGATATGGACCTCCAAAGTTTGAGATTTTTCATTTTCAGGGTATACCCCCCCGTATCGAATTTTTCACCAAAAATTGATTTTTTTCGAATTTGAATTAACTATACCAGCGGCTTGTTCCCATCACCTACAACACGAAAACACCGGGTTATAATGAGTTTCGAGAAAAACTAAGGGAATTATAGCACTTTGAAAATGCGAAAAATCGATTTTCTTTAAACCCGAAAATAGCTATAGAAACCTCTATCAGCGGCTTATTCCCATCACCCACATTACGAAAACACCGGATTATAACAGAATTTGACCAGAACAGGTGGAATTATAGCACTTTGAAAATTCGGAAAAAAGTCAATTTTCGACCCCGTTTTGAGCCCAAAAATGGGCCACAAAAATGCCAGATCTCAGCTAATATGGGAGCTACGACCTTGCGGATGCCCTCGTTGGATTCACAAGGACGAAACTAAGACAAAACCGTTGGAATTTTCCCGATAGCTCCCATAGAAGCCGAGATATGGACCTCCAAAGTTTGAGATTTTTCATTTTCAGGGTATACCCCCCCGTATCGAATTTTTCACCAAAAATTGATTTTTTAAAATTTGAACTAACTATACCAGAGGCTTGTTCCCATCACCTACAACACGAAAACACCGGGTTATAATGAGTTTTGAGAAAAACTAAGGGAATTATAGCACTTTGAAGATGCGAAAAATCGATTTTCTTTATACCCGAAAATAGCTATAGAAACCTCTATCAGCGGCTTATTCCCATCACCCACATTACGAAAACACCGGATTATAACAGAATTCGACCAGAACAGGTGGAATTATAGCACTTTGAAAATTCGGAAAAAAGTCAATTTTCGACCCCGTTTTTGAGCCCAAAAATGGGCCACAAAAATGCCAGATCTCAGCTAATATGGGAGCTACGACCTTGCGGATGGTCTCGTTGGATTCAGGACGACGAAACTAAGTCAAAACCGTTGGAATTTTCCCGATAGGGCCCATAGAAGCCGAGATATGGACCTCCAAAGTTTGAGATTTTTTCATTTTCAGGGTATACCCCCCCGTATCGAATTTTTCACCAAAAATTGATTTTTTTTAAATTTGAACTAACTATACCAGCGGCTTGTTCCCATCACCTACAACACGAAAACACCGGGTTATAATGAGTTTCGAGAAAAACTAAGGGAATTATAGCACTTTGAAAATGCGAAAAATCGATTTTCTTTAAATCCGAAAATAGCTATAGAAACCTCTATCAGCGGCTTATTCCCATCACCCACATTACGAAAACACCGGATTATAACAGAATTTGACCAGAACAGGTGGAATTATAGCACTTTGAAAATTCGGAAAAAAGTCAATTTCGACCCCGTTTTTGAGCCCAAAAATGGGCCACAAAAATGCCAGATCTCAGCTAATATGGGAGCTACGACCTTGCGGATGGTCTCGTTGGATTCAGGACGACGAAACTAAGTCAAAACCGTTGGAATTTTCCCGATAGGGCCCATAGAAGCCGAGATATGGACCTCCAAAGTTTGAGATTTTTCATTTTCAGGGTATACCCCCCCGTATCGAATTTTTCACCAAAAATTGATTTTTTTCGAATTTGAATTAACTATACCAGCGGCTTGTTCCCATCACCTACAACACGAAAACACCGGGTTATAATGAGTTTCGAGAAAAACTAAGGGAATTATAGCACTTTGAAAATGCGAAAAATCGATTTTCTTTAAACCCGAAAATAGCTATAGAAACCTCTATCAGCGGCTTATTCCCATCACCCACATTACGAAAACACCGGATTATAACAGAATTCGACCAGAACAGGTGGAATTATAGCACTTTGAAAATTCGGAAAAAAGTCAATTTTCGACCCCGTTTTTGAGCCCAAAAATGGGCC
Organism: Anthonomus grandis grandis; assembly: GCF_022605725.1. Lineage (NCBI taxonomy): Eukaryota > Metazoa > Arthropoda > Insecta > Coleoptera > Curculionidae > Anthonomus > Anthonomus grandis. The sequence continues at coordinate 6,293,212 of NC_065560.1, forward strand.
ACAAAAATGCCAGATCTCAGCTAATATGGGAGCTACGACCTTGCGGATGCCCTCGTTGGATTCACAAGGACGAAACTAAGACAAAACCGTTAAAATTTTCCCGATAGCTCCCATAGAAGCCGAGATATGGACCTCCAAAGTTTGAGATTTTTCATTTTCAGGGTATACCCCCCCGTATCGAATTTTTCACCAAAAATTGATTTTTTTAAAATTTGAACTAACTATACCAGAGGCTTGTTCCCATCACCTACAACACGAAAACACCGGGTTATAATGAGTTTTGAGAAAAACTAAGGGAATTATAGCACTTTGAAGATGCGAAAAATCGATTTTCTTTATACCCGAAAATAGCTATAGAAACCTCTATCAGCGGCTTATTCCCATCACCCACATTACGAAAACACCGGATTATAACAGAATTCGACCAGGGGCCGTATTTTTGAAACCATTCGACTTTGATTCGCATACGAAATTAGAGGATTTTGCACGAAAAATCGATATTCGTATTTTCGACCGCTTCGTATGCGAACTTTTTCGCATGCGGTGGATCGAATGGGTATATACCATTCGAATTTCAAGTTCGTGTGCGATTCTGCCACTTCGTCTTGTTTTGATTTTAAACTAGCTTTGTTTTTTTTTTTAATTTGTGAGTTGGTTAAGTATTTTCGTAGTGTTTTTTTATTGTTTATTGAAAAAAAATAGCAATAATCAAATGGCAAGATTAAACAATCTTGTGCAAAGAAACGTGGTCGATGCACTGAAAGAGACTAAAACTCTGGCAGATAGAAGGAATAGGATGTACTCTTCATTTCTTGACCCATGTGAAATGTATGCAGATGTTTAATTTAATAAATTATATAAATTAAGCAAGCCTATTACGATAGAATGATTAAGCATATTACGATGATGTGATCGTTATATTACACAGTCTCCTGAGACTGTGTAATCTATCCACTAGTTTTATATAAGGCTTGTGCAGTTTTAGCCGAAAAATTTTGGGTGAAATTGCCCGACTTTAATTCCGGGTGCTCTTCCATAAATGAAATTAGTTCTTTCTTTCGCTCACTCGACACAAAACCGCAATATTTTTTATTTTTTGAATTCATTAAAAAAAAGTCAATTCGCAAAAACCCAAGAAACGCCATGAAAAAACCTCAAAATTCCTTGATGTTTTTAAACTTAAATTTTAGGTTAGGTTAAAAAATCGTTATCGTCTTCATCCCGGTTGACACGGCCTCCAATAGCACTCGACTTTGCTACGTTGCCACTACATTTCATGTTCGCATGCGAATGAAATATCGAATGCTGTTCAAAAATGCACTTTTTAATTCGTGTGCGAATTTTGCCGCTCGACTTTGTTCGCATTCGAAGATTCTCGCATGGTTTCGAAAATACGGCCCCAGAACAGGTGGAATTATAGCACTTTGAAAATTCGGAAAAAAGTCAATTTTCGACCCCGTTTTTGAGCCCAAAAATGGGCCACAAAAATGCCAGATCTCAGCTAATATGGGAGCTACGACCTTGCGGATGCCCTCGTTGGATTCACAAGGACGAAACTAAGACAAAACCGTTAAAATTTTCCCGATAGCTCCCATAGAAGCCGAGATATGGACCTCCAAAGTTTGAGATTTTTCATTTTCAGGGTATACCCCCCCGTATCAAATTTTTCACCAAAAATTGATTTTTTTTAAATTTGAACTAACTATACCAGAGGCTTGTTCCCATCACCTACAACACGAAAACACCGGGTTATAATGAGTTTTGAGAAAAACTAAGGGAATTATAGCACTTTGAAAATGCGAAAAATCGATTTTCTTTAAACCCGAAAATAGCTATAGAAACCTCTATCAGCGGCTTATTCCCATCACCCACATTACGAAAACACCGGATTATAACAGAATTCGACCAGAACAGGTGGAATTATAGCACTTTGAAAATTCGGAAAAAAGTCAATTTTCGACCCCGTTTTTGAGCCCAAAAATGGGCCACAAAAATGCCAGATCTCAGCTAATATGGGAGCTACGACCTTGCGGATGGTCTCGTTGGATTCAGGACGACGAAACTAAGTCAAAACCGTTGGAATTTTCCCGATAGGGCCCATAGAAGCCGAGATATGGACCTCCAAAGTTTGAGATTTTTCATTTTCAGGGTATACCCCCCCGTATCGAATTTTTCACCAAAAATTGATTTTTTTCGAATTTGAATTAACTATACCAGCGGCTTGTTCCCATCACCTACAACACAAAAACACCGGGTTATAATGAGTTTCGAGAAAAACTAAGGGAATTATAGCACTTTGAAAATGCGAAAAATCGATTTTCTTTAAACCCGAAAATAGCTATAGAAACCTCTATCAGCGGCTTATTCCCATCACCCACATTACGAAAACACCGGATTATAACAGAATTCGACCAGAACAGGTGGAATTATAGCACTTTGAAAATTCGGAAAAAGTCAATTTTCGACCCCGTTTTTGAGCCCAAAAATGGGCCACAAAAATGCCAGATCTCAGCTAATATGGGAGCTACGACCTTGCGGATGCCCTCGTTGGATTCACAAGGACGAAACTAAGACAAAACCGTTAAAATTTTCCCGATAGCTCCCATAGAAGCCGAGATATGGACCTCCAAAGTTTGAGATTTTTCATTTTCAGGGTATACCCCCCCGTATCGAATTTTTCACCAAAAATTGATTTTTTTAAAATTTGAACTAACTATACCAGAGGCTTGTTCCCATCACCTACAACACGAAAACACCGGGTTATAATGAGTTTTGAGAAAAACTAAGGGAATTATAGCACTTTGAAGATGCGAAAAATCGATTTTCTTTATACCCGAAAATAGCTATAGAAACCTCTATCAGCGGCTTATTCCCATCACCCACATTACGAAAACACCGGATTATAACAGAATTCGACCAGAACAGGTGGAATTATAGCACTTTGAAAATTCGGAAAAAAGTCAATTTTCGACCCCGTTTTTGAGCCCAAAAATGGGCCACAAAAATGCCAGATCTCAGCTAATATGGGAGCTACGACCTTGCGGATGGTCTCGTTGGATTCAGGACGACGAAACTAAGTCAAAACCGTTGGAATTTTCCCGATAGGGCCCATAGAAGCCGAGATATGGACCTCCAAAGTTTGAGATTTTTCATTTTCAGGGTATACCCCCCCGTATCGAATTTTTCACCAAAAATTGATTTTTTTTAAATTTGAACTAACTATACCAGCGGCTTGTTCCCATCACCTACAACACGAAAACACCGGGTTATAATGAGTTTCGAGAAAAACTAAGGGAATTATAGCACTTTGAAAATGCGAAAAATCGATTTTCTTTAAATCCGAAAATAGCTATAGAAACCTCTATCAGCGGCTTATTCCCATCACCCACATTACGAAAACACCGGATTATAACAGAATTCGACCAGAACAGGTGGAATTATAGCACTTTGAAAATTCGGAAAAAAGTCAATTTTCGACCCTGTTTTTGAGCCCAAAAATGGGCCACAAAAATGCCAGATCTCAGCTAATATGGGAGCTACGACCTTGCGGATGCCCTCGTTGGATTCACAAGGACGAAACTAAGACAAAACCGTTGGAATTTTCCCGATAGCTCCCATAGAAGCCGAGATATGGACCTCCAAAGTTTGAGATTTTTCATTTTCAGGGTATACCCCCCCGTATCGAATTTTTCACCAAAAATTGATTTTTTTAAAATTTGAACACTCTCACGAGATGTGTA